>NC_056744.1:501284024-501289024 GCF_019279795.1 Protopterus annectens
AAACAGTGCTATCTTACACATTTCATACAAATGCAATGTATACATCTTGCTACATAACCACACTAAAATATAGTTCATATAATTTACGAACCCTACTAATCTAAAAAGCAATAAATATCTAAATCACTATTTTATATATACTAAATAAGCAAAATCACAAATTATTAAAACAGTTATATAATGCCATTTGATTATTTTTCTAAAAGTGGAATAAAATGCCTTCTAAAGTGGCTATCAATCAAGATATGTATAATATATATCAATCATGATATTGGTAGAAAAAAATATTTGTGAGTTGAATTTATAAAATAAAATATATATATATGTAACATATTGCCCAATGCATGTAACACATTATGTGACATATGATATATAATATATAATATAATATATGACATACAATATAATATGGAATGCAAACATTATATAAATACTGTAATGAATATAACAACATATTGCACAATTTATTGAACTAAACCCTGACTAGTGGTTTTGTAGGAATCATTTCATTAAGGCCTGGGGGGGTGGCTGCATCCAACCTTATCTGCCACCTGATTTCCCGTTCCCCAACAACAGCTTTTATGTTACCCCCTCGGGGTTGGGGAAAACAACATCTAGAATTGCAAACTTGAATAGCTTGCACTGTGGACTATTAATAAGATGTCTTGATAGTGCATTATTAATGTCACACTTCCTTATACAGTATATATGATCATATATCCTGTTTTAAGACAGCGGTCCGTCTTACCCACATAGAAACTCTTGCAGGTTTGACAAACACTTAAATATATAACATGCTTAGATAAACAATTACCATTAGAAAACCAAATCTTACTCTTTAAACAATTGTTCAAAGTGATGTTGGGTGTATCCAAAATATAATTGCAATAATTACATTGGCCACATCTTCTAGTGCCTGTCCTCTTCACATTAATGTTTTTCTGGAATTTAGATTTTAATTCAATTATTCTTTTAAGTTATTTCCAGTTTTATACACACGTAAGTGTGGCTCATCAGTAATCTTGCTTTTAATGGTCTGATCACTGGTCATGATATTCCAATTTGTGGTAATAATCTTTTACCTCTTTTGAATATTTACCATATTGGATAATACATGACCTTGTGTATGTGTTTGTATTTTTGCTCTCAGCCACTTCCCTCTGACCCGCTATATTCGAACTAATATCTCCTGCGGGTGTAGATTTGGATATACCCACCCCCAAAAGTGGCTTATATTTTAATCCCCATTCATTCTTGACATATCCTGTAATGTCTTTCACCATATTGGGTGGATATCCCTTGTCCAAGAACAATCGGCCAATATATTCCAATTCTTGGTCCACTATATGTCTCTCAGTAGTCATGCGTGCAGCACAAATGCACTGCCCCTTGATAATGCCCCTCTTGGTGTTATATGTGTGTGCACTACTATAGTGCAGGTAGCCATTACTGAAAGTATCTTTTCTGTGGATTTTGGAGTGAAATTCATTGTCCTTGCTGTAGATCTGGACATCCAAGTAATTTATACTGTGCCTATCATATTGATGGGTGAATTTGAGGTAATCCGTAGTATTGTTGATGTAACTAATGAATTCATACAATACTTCAACTTCACCTTCCCAAAGTATAAAGATATCGTCCAAATAACGGACATATCTTTTAATAAAGGACATCCAATTTGAATTTAAAATGAATTCCACTTCCCAATCCAACAGTACCATATTGGCATAAATAGGAGCACAGGCAGTGCCCATGGCTACCCCCGTTTTCTGTCTATAATACTCCCCTCATAATAGATGTAATTATGGTCTAGAACAATTTCCATAAATTCTGTGAGGAGGGAGATGTCATCCTGGCCTAGTCCACTCACCCTGCATACTACTAATAAATCTAGATATTCCGTCATCCTTAGGAATACAGGAAAATAAATCCTGTACATCTATTGTCACATAAATTAATCTGGGGGACCATAGTTCCTTTTAAACAGGCCCAAAACTCCCAGGAGTCTTTCATAATATGTTCAACTATATCATAAATATGTTTGAGTTTATAGTGGATGACTTGTCCAAAGGTAAAGGCTTTACTGGCACTGCCAGATATGATAGGACGAAAGGGTGGATCATATATATCCTTGTGGACCTTAGGAATGCCCGTAATAGTCGCCAGAATGGGAAATTCAACTTTAAGAAATCTATATAGATCTTCATTTATTCTATTTTCCACTATGAATTCTTCTAAGTATGAATCAATTCGACTGTGGGCTATGTTGACCTCATTTATAGAAGAGGGAGTATACTGTGTGGAATTATTTAGAAGATTGAAAATTTTACTTTTATATTGTTCCTGATCATAGAATACTATTCCCCCACCCTTGTCCGCAGTAAGAATGCGAATATTATTGTCACACAGTGCTTGAATAGCATCCATCATGTCATTACCAAATTGTTGCCCTTTGTATTTGTACTTACATTTGTTATATAAGGAATATACCTCAGTATTTACTACATTTTCAAAAGATGTCAGTGTGTTACACATGGGTGGAGTGAAAGTACTCTTTTGCTTGAGTCCCTCAATCTGATTTGAACTAATACTGTTCTGATTTTTAAAAATATACCCAAATTTAATTTTCTCATAAACAATTTTAATTCAACTAGGGTATCTGTTATATCAAACTTGGTGTCAGGTATAAATTTCATACCCTTAGAGAAAATTTGAAAAAATTCCGGTAATACCGGATGAGAAGTATAGTTATAAATCTTAATATCTCCACAGGAGTGTAGAATACTATTTTCCTTGGCATCTGAGTTAATACTTCCCTCTGTAATACTATTAGGAACAACATCTAAATATCTGGGGTTGGAATTATGAAGATTCACTGATGGTTGTATCTCCGGTTCCTCCAGGAGTTCTTTCCTCTCCCTTTCGGTTCCACCGTTCTCCATTTGTCCCTCCCATTGTCTAAAAACAGTCATCTTCCCAGTTGTATTGATTAGGATGTCCTTCATCCTGTACAACTTCACTAACATAAGCAGCAGAGCGATTTGTGTATCTATTTTTTGTAATAAATTTACCATCATGCCCATTTTTCCATCTGTAAGCTGTCCCTTCTCATATTGTACTATATCCCTTTGTAGTTTTTATACTTCCTTTCATAGGTCTTTTGATACATATTTTCCGCATATTCATATTGTTTAAAATAAAGTTTGTCCCACTGTGTAAACATTAAATCATCCTTAATCTGTTTATCCAATCTGTCTATCTCATTAAGCAACGTACTAATTTTTGAATCATTACATTCCACAATAAATCTGATAAACTTCCTACCAAACTCATCAAACATATCGTTGCAAATCTTGATATTCTGTGCATTCATTTCAATCCCCAATGGTTCCTTAAAGAACCGCAGCCCCATGGGTACAATCCCACTTTCCAAACATTTGTGCAAATATAAATTTTCAACCTGAAGGTTTTAACCTTTGTTAAATTGTTACCAAAAGTAAAATTAACTTTTTCAAGGATGGGTGATTCCCTCCTTCACCAACAGAATAAAAATTTGAAACCGCTTGTGGAATGTCCTTGAAATCAAGCGGCATATCCATAAATTTATCTAAACAATAATCTTGTCTTTTCAAACGATCCACTTGAGTAGATGCAGCAACTTCATTGGAAATTACAGTACCTTTCTTAGGTGCCTGAATGGCGCCTTTCCCTTTGTCCTCCCCACCATAAGTACGAACCGGTGGAAGACGTTTAGGTTTGGCACCTGATATGAGACAACGGTCGTCTTCTGTGTTGTCTACATTGCCTGTCGTAGTATTTGAAGCTGAAAAAAAGCCACGGCTGCCCCCTTCGTCACATACATCCTTCCTCGGTGTTCGCCTGGACGGTAAAGGGGAGGAAAACCTCCTCTGTGCGTTAGGAATATCGTCGTCACTGGCGTTACCCATAGAGGAGCGGGTGAACGTAGCAACCTGCGGGTTAGGTTGAAACTGTTTATTTGGAGCAGTACTAGCCGGCGTCAGTAGTTCAACAAGTCTAGTAATTTCCCCTCGAAGAATGGTCATCTCAGAATGAATTTTATCTATCTCGCCCTCGAAACGAGATTGGAAACATTAAGCATCTCCTGCATGGAATCCATCGAAAACAACGTAATAAAGATGATAATCCCAGCGAAACAACAAAATTGCAAACACACCAAAGGTGAATGAACGCCAGGAATACAGGATACTGTGCTGGAAACACTTAATTTATTGACATAAAATAGGTTGAGCGCTTTCTACAGAAGTAAATCTGTCTTCTTCAGAACATCATAGCATGGAATCATGACGCTTATATATCATAATTGAAGTAAAAAGCCCGCCCTAAATTGTAATTAAACAATAAATCAATTATTAAAACAGTGCTATCTTACACATTTCATACAAATGCAATGTATACATCTTGCTACATAACCACACTAAAAATATAGTTCATATAATTTACGAACCCTACTAATCTAAAAAGCAATAAATATCTAAATCACTATTTTATATATACTAAATAAGCAAAATCACAAATTATTAAAAACAGTTATATAATGCCATTTGATTGTTTTTCTAAAAGTGGAATAAAATGCCTTCTAAAGTGGCTATCAATCAAGATATGTAAAATATATCAATCATGATATTGGTAGAAAAAAAATATTTGTGAGTTGAATTTATAAAATAAAATATATATATATGTAACATATTGCCCAATGCATGTAACACATTATGTGACATATGATATATAATATATAATATAATATATGACATACAATATAATATGGAATGCAAACATTATATAAATACTGTAATGAATATAACAACATATTGCACAATTTATTGAACTAAACCCTGACTAGTGGTTTTGTAGGAATCATTTCATTAAGGCCTGGGGGGGTGGCTGCATCCAACCTTATCTGCCACCTGATTTCCCGTTCCCCAACAACAGCTTTTATGTTACCCCTCACTCCACCCATG
>NC_056744.1:501294024-501379024 GCF_019279795.1 Protopterus annectens
GACATCTAGCAGGGATGTAATATGCAATTGGGGTTGGGTGCATATTGTTAAGCTGTGCAAATAGATGTGCCTGAATATGAGTGTAATATCAGCAGAGGTCTCCAACAAGTGGGATGCAGTTACAGGCTCATAGACAACAGTAAAAGAAGCATGCACAATCATGGAAATATCAGAATAATGTCACCAGTAATCCCATGTCTCTCACACATGTGATTCTGAGTGATCATAGATGGTTCTGCATGAACACATGTCAGTTATCTATGAGGGTAATCAAGCACACCATCCTGACACTGTGACATCTGTTGAAGGTGTTAGGAGGAACACTGCTATACCTGTGTGTGACATTATTTTCAATACAGGCTAGTTGACTGGTGTGTCTGTCAGATATATATGGCACAATTCAAACCTTCAAGAATGCAACCCATGATATCAATGTTGTCAAACAGCTATGTATGTACTGTTTGCATCACAGGAACAGGTATCACACGTGCATCTGATATAATACCTTGCTGGTGGTTCCGCACCATCAGACAGTAATGTTTATGTAACAAAAAAAAAAAAACAATGTCTAGGTATGTGTGACAGCTCACTGTGGCAAAGGTAATACACTTCAGTTACACATCACTAGAAGATGTGTAGGGAGGAACATGAAGAAGAGTGGACTGTACTCAGTTACTGGAGTCATGAAGGCTGTGACCTATGGAAGTATTATGGCCTTTGATGTGGATGTCCTTCACATACATAGTAGTTGTGTTACATACAAGGGAGTAGTCACCACTGAGACCATAGATGTTCCACATACCATTTATCCCAAGACACAGGTCAAATACAAGTTGGTCTGCTTATTGGGTGTGATGTCTACATTATCCTTGGTGTGTGTGTTTGTTTTCATAATGTAACAAATCCCCATGCTTTTGTTTCATCTCATGTGTTGTCATGGCTCTGGTAGCAATCTTTGATGTGTGTTGATACTGTCTGTATTATACTAATATCATAGATGGAGTCAATGATTGCTCAGAATCTGTAGTCCACCAGACAGCTGTTTGGATACAGGATGCCTATGTCATTCTTAACGTTTGTTCATAAGTTCATAGGTTCATAGGTAAGTACTAGGCTATTCACCCTAAGGCCTATATAAGCCTAGCCTAGTGGTGACAAGGTTTAGGTCCCTAGAGCATGTAGCTCAGAGGGATTGGGATTTCTTTAAGTGAAGCATGTCCAAAAGCTCTGGGTTTGACATAGCTTTGTGTGTTAGGCAGAGATCGCCTCTGAGTAGGTGATATGTGACGGAGTAAAGCTGCAGTTTTTTGAGATGGTCTGTGTAGGGCATCTGTTTGAGGCCAGTAATCTTCTTTGTGAGGTATTTCTGTGGCCTTTCCAGTTGTTATAGATGTCTTGTGAGGTACATACCAAAAGGGGCGTTGTACTCTATAATGGGTCTAATGAGTGATGAGTAGAGGGGAACAATGACCTCTTTTTTCCTGGATGAGAAAAATTTTGTGATGAGGTGTGCCACATAGAAGGATTTTCTGACTACAGTGGTGATGTGATTATCAAAGGAGAGACTACTGTCCACCTGTGTCCCAATGTCTCTTATCACACTTTCAGTGTTAAGTAGACTACTGCCTATGTGGTAGTTCATGGGTACAGAGTTTTTACCAAAAGGGATGACAATGCACTTTTTGGCATTGAGCTTGAGGCCATGGCTTTGACACCAGGCATCTGTCTCAGTGAGGTCCTTTTGTAAGATGTCCACATCTTTTGGAGTTTTGATTATGGTTCCTAGTTTGCAGTCATCTGCAAATTTCATTAGCCAAAGACCTTCTGCATTAGCCTGTACTTCAGAGAAGTAGATACCAAATAGGAGAGGACCCAGGACTGAACCCTGTGGTATTCCACTTGTCACTGGTCTGAAGTTGGATTTGGAGTGTGCTACTTTCACAGTGTGGGTTCTGTCAGTAAGCCAGTTGGCAACCCATCTTGTGACATAGGGATTTATACCTAGTATAGTGAGTTTATCTATAATTCCATAGTGGGGGATGGTGTTGAAAGCCTTGGCGAGATCTAGATAGGCTGTGTGAACCACCTAACCCTCATCTACAGCTTTGACAGCTTCAAAGAAGTCTATCAGGTTTAGGAGATGTGATCTGCCTTTTACAAACCTGAACTGGGTGGGGTCCTGAGTTTTGAGATTACCAATGTTATTGTTTATAAGTTCCATGATGATACGTTCCATAGCCTTGCAGACCTGGCTCATCAGGCTAATGGGGTGGTAGTTTCTGGGGTTCGTGGTGGCTTCCCCTTTGTGGAATGGGATAACCATCGCTGTGCACCATTCAGTGGGCACATAGCCTGAGGTGAGACTATGATTGAACATGGTACTTAGTTGGTGTGCCAGTTTGTTCTGTAGTTCATGTAGAATGCAGCCTGGGATGTTGTCAGGTCCCATGGATGCTGTGTTCTTGACTTTGGCGAGTGTGTTTTTTACCTGTGCAGCCGTGATTACAGAAACTTTGCATTCTTCCGGTATAGAGATGGGCCCTTTAGGGGATGAGAGGGGGGTAAAGTTAGCACTGAACCTATCTGCCAGGATGTTGGCAATATCAGTTGGTTCTGTATAGTTAGTGCCATTGTGCTGTAACTCAGAGCAGACCTGAGTGTTGCCATTGAGATTCTTGACATAGCTATAGAATGCTTTGTGGTTGTCTTTTGAGTCAGTGGCGATTTTGTTTTTGTAACTAGCTTTGGAGGATTTTATGAGGGATCTCAGCTTCTTACTGAGGCTGACCAGGGAGTTCCTCCAATCATGGGATTTTACTCTTTTTTGCAACAGTTTCTTTCTTCTGTTGAAGAGTTTGTCTATGACAGGGGACCACCAGATTGGCTTTCTTTTTTTGGAGGATAGCATCTTGGTTCTGTTAGGGATTGCATGATCCATGCACTTGTGTTAGTGCTTATAAAGTGTATTTGTGTAGGATTCAGCAGTCATACCTCTATTGTCCGTCAGCATGGGTGTCGTGAAGTTTGCCACTTCTGTCTTAAGAAGCGTGAAGTTGGCTTTGGAGAAATTTTTTACGGTGGTTTCCCTAATGGGGGGTGGAGAGGGATGTGGATGTCTGGGGTTATTAGCTTGTGGTCGGATCTGACCAATGAGGAATTGACCTCTGGTGAAGATCACCAGTTGCCCATGTTGGTAATAACCAGTTCTAGGATATTGCTGAACCTGGTGGGGTTGTGGATAAGTTGATCCAAGGCATTGGAATTTATGAATTCCAGAAAACGTTGAGCACAAGAGTTGGTACATGAGTAGTTTTCCCTGTTGGGGTAGTTGAAATTGCCCATTATAAGAGTGTTAGGTTGTACCCTAATATTTTCCAGTGTATCAACAAGTGAGAAGTGGGAATCCTAGGGCATGGTGGGGGATCTGGAGTAAGCTACAATTTGGATTGTGGTCTTGCCCAGAGTTAGTTGCACTTGGGTAATCTTGGATGCATTATGCTGAGCAACTAGCCTGGAGGTGTGGATATCCCTAATGAATATGGACACACCTCCACCTTTAGTGTTTTGATCCAGGTTAGGTGGCCAAAAGATGTGGTATGAATTATAGCCTGGTAATGCAGGGGTACTCTCTGGAGTCTTGAACCAGGTCTCTGTCACTGCACAGATGTCGATGTTCTCCATTTTGTGACTTAAATAATGGACACAAAAGGACCTAGTGGACTGGACAGCTCTGATGTACTGACCTGATCACTGCACCCAAGATATAGGTCATTTCAAACATTTCAACATATTTAGATGCCATGTATGTGATCCAGTTGTCTACCAACTTGATGATATATGTGTTTATGTCCATCTGACAGTGTTGAGTAAGTACTTCAGTGTGGATTTGTGTCAAATGCCTTGGTCTGGTCAGGTTCCACATGATGATAGTGTTGTCATCATGCATGCCCTTGATGACCTCTTTGACAATATTTAACACATGAAACAGACATGGATGTAGCATTAACAACTCACATATGTCTGTTGCACACAGCCAGAATATTACTAGTGTTCATTAAGAAAAGTTCTATGATAACATGTTGATCTTCCTAGGATGTGCCTATACATGCATGCATCAGGTGCTGCCCCCCTCCACTCAGATGGCTGCATGTTGATGTACACCCTTCTACGGGAGCATAGTCTGTCTGGAGGTTGTGTTGAAATGTGTATCCAACCATGTCAGGTAAGTGTATGTTCTCAGTCATGCTATAGGTGATCTGCAATGTTGTCACAGCCCATTGATTCTGTATGATAGGCCTGGATGAAGGTAAGACAGGAAATACTGCCTGTCTTTATCTGGCCTTAGGGTTTGGTCACAATTCCACACTCAGGTATCATTAAGAAACTCTCCCAGTGGGGATTATCCGTTATGTCACTAGATGGTGAACCAACTGGCTCACCGACAGAACACATACTGTGAAAGTTGGTGAATCAACTTCTACCAATAGAGCTGTCACCACTGGGGTACCTCAAGGATCTGTGCTGGGCCCTTTACTGTTTGAAATTGATTTCCTGAAAGTCCAGGATAATGTATACAGCCTTTGGCTTACCATGTTTGCTGATTCTTGCATATTTGGTGCAGTATACTAAAGGAAGGAATAACATAGACAGATGATAGGTGTCAAAGCCACACTGTCTACAAATAAATACAACATGTGTCATTATTTTGGTCATCTGCAAAGTGGAATTCCCTGCCAATTACAGCATTGACAACACTCCCCTATGCTGAAACCAAGTGGTGCAAGACCTAGGAACACACATAGATAGCAATCTGAACTTTGACCCCAAAATGCCCACAGTGGTATGGAAAGGCTACAGCATGCACCACATAAGTCAGGCCATCATATCCAGATCTGAGGATGATATAAAACTATTGTACTTTAACATCATCAGGTTGTCCCAAAGACATGCTGTAGGTGGATTGGACACTCTAAATTGGCCCTAGGTGTGAGTGTGTGCATGTGTGTGCCTTCTGTGGAAGGTTGGGTGCCGGGCTGGCAACTCAACACCGTAAATCTCCACTGCCAATCATTAGCAGACATGAGATCCGCTGTGGTGACCCCTAACCAGGAAAAGCCGAAAGAAGAAGAAGAAGAAGAAGTACTTGAACCTCATCAGAACACTAATAAGGTGTAATGCTCCCTTTTGCATGTACCTCACCAGACACTTGCAGCAGCTGGACAGACCACAGGGGTTTCTCACAAAGAAAATGCAGGGCCTACAAACTATGCCATGATATATGTGGATAGACTGAAAGTTATATCACTGTAATCTGTATCATATAGGATGAGATGACTTGTGTCTGGCCATCAGGGCAGACTCTAATCCTGCCCTGATGGGAATACTGCACTTCTGCAAATCAAATATAGCTGATGACATCAACAAATTCTGGTGAGAGGAAGATGGCAATAGCAGTGCCCCATATGCTGGTGTAAAATGCTGTCTCTAATGGCAGGCAAGTGCATTAGCACACACAACCAGTTGACTACACTAAGAACAGAACCCCTACCTATCTAAATACACCAACTGCAGGACTTTGTATTTAAGGCAAGCATCACAGCTCAAGTCTAACTTGGAGAGTGTCAGACAGTTTATAGGTGATAGCAGTGTCTGGTGGGGAGAAAAAGGTAATACCAGTGTCCCACATGCTGGCATAAAATGCTGTCTCTAATGTCAAGCAAGTGCAAAAACATGCACACATCCCAGTTGACTGCAGTGAGAACAGAGAACAGAACACCAACCTAAGTGCACAGATTACAGAACTCAGTACTTTATGCAAGTGTCATGGCACAAGTCTGACTTTTCCAAGGCTGCAGGGCAACTTATAGTTTATGACATCAGCACTAGATGTTGAAGAAAAGATGTTTGGAGGTCTGCATGAAATGGATATCTAGGCATGTTCATCTGTCAAGATATCTCAAGTTCTGCATGTTACCAGACTGATGAATGTGCAATGTGTAGTATTAGGTGGTTGTGTTCCAATATGCAGGTATACTTTAAGAGAGCTTTACAAACTATATGCAAATAGGTGTCCACATTACTACACGTATTGTCATTTTAAATATGTGCTTGGTGTATAACACAACATTTGTTATTAACTTATGTAGTGTAGTTGATATAGTTGACCGAGTACTGAGAGAACATGGTTGCAGTGCATGGGGGAGGCAACAGATGGCTGCATTGTAAATATGTGACATTTTCTTACATAAGTCTTAATTTTTTTTCAGTTTCCACATGTAGTTTCATGTCATGAACACTAAATGGACAGTAAGTAAAAGTAATACATAGCCCACCACCGAGCAATGGGTTTACCTGATGGTTGGCAAACTGTTTGCACATGTGAGATGCACATTTCTTACATTTTCCCTGTTTGCATATAGTTAAGCAATGCACAAACATGAAGCTCATTGCTAAAATTATGAGAGTTAGTACTGAGTGTATGAAACACACCAGCTGCTTAGCTGATTCTGTGGCAGCAAGTGTAAATGGAGTGACATTTCTTTTTAAGCCCAGATGATATAGGGTTCAAATCCAAGTGTATGTAATACTATTAAATAAGTAGTGATAATGGAATTAAATTATACTTTATATTACCTTCACATTGTGTTACTGTGTGTTGACTTAGCACAGTGTGTTTAAGAGGCATTGTGCGGAGGTAACCACAGCAAAAAAGAGCGATTCCCCATCACCTGGAATTTGTGTGTGATGCCAAATTCTGCACAGACAGAGAGGCCAAAAAGTAAAGGGCTCCTTTGTTTTTTTTGGTACTTATGTGTGTTGTGTGTGATTCTGTTTTTTGACCAGACCATAGGTGTTAAAATGGTGTAGATAGGAAAGTGGTGAAATGGGGGGCAAGTATGGGGAAGAAGAAAGGGAAAGCATTATACAAATGTGCAGGAGGGAGGTAGGAAGGAATCATAGCTATCTATTTTTTCAACAGTACAAAATGAAAATAGGTACAGAATATTAGTTGAATTTGGGCTGTCACTTCCACAAGGTGGGGTGACAAAAATGCAATCATGCATAGCCAACTGGACCAAAACAAGTGTGTCAAGAAGACACATGCAAAATGAGAGCTATGTATTGGGCTATATTTTTTTTGTGGGACAAGGGCCCATTTTTTTTTTTACTTGGGTAAGAGAGGAATGCTGAGTAAGGGATGTTGGTATTACTGAGTCAGGTAAGTTGGATAGTTGAGGAAGCAAATGCAAACAGGACAAACAAGACAAGACATGGGGATGATGAGGGACACAAATGTTTGGGGGGACACCAAGATGGGGGTAAGGAAGGGGACAGCACGAGCTCATACCCATCAAATATGGGGACAGTGAGAATATAGTCTTCATCCACAGGACTGTCATCACTGTCCCCTTATTCCACTGGCTATTACAATGCTTAATGTCTTCTCCTCCTATGGACCATGAGAGAGAGCAGCCTCCTCATCTAGTGTAGGCATACACCAATGGTGTTATGCACGAACCTACACACCAGCCTTGACATCTCCTAGTGGGTGATGAAATTCCCACCTCTGTCAGTACTCCTGGAGGGTACCACAGCACCAGCTGCCAGTGAAGTGCTAGCTGAGGGTACAGGTATTGCAGAGGCAGTACTGCCAGGTAGGGCCCCAGATGTGCTGGGCATCAGTACTGGAGCCAGTGGAGCAGGGGCAAGCTGACACATTAGGCA
The DNA here is from genome assembly GCF_019279795.1 of Protopterus annectens. Taxonomy (NCBI): domain Eukaryota; kingdom Metazoa; phylum Chordata; order Ceratodontiformes; family Protopteridae; genus Protopterus; species Protopterus annectens. The sequence continues at coordinate 501,301,750 of NC_056744.1, forward strand.
TTTAGTGATGTGTTACAGATAAATGACATGGAGGCATTTTGACGACACATAGAAAAAAAAAGAGATAAGGTTTGGGGTGAGAGAAAAAATAGATAAACTCAGTGCTATCATATGTGACATACACTACATTATCACAATTATACAATTATTTTATCTGAATTATTACATTTAAGTATACTTCCTAACAACCGCAAACTATAACTATGGATTGCTCAAAGTAATCCTTGCAATGTATATATACTGCACTTATGCTTGGTCCATTTATACAGATTGCAGTTAACAGCACAGCATTTATTCCACTTGTATATATATTTAATTTATGTAATATTACTAAAGAATTGCAGTATTGTATAGTTGTTACTCGTGGTATTTGAACCCATAAGCTCTGACTACAGTTCTACGTTTGACTCCTAAAGTAGGTTTGTGCTACAGACTGATGCATACATAATTCCTTTTACAGTTAGGATACATGCATGCTTACTATACTACTACTGTATAGAACACAAAAACATCTTCTTTAACTCTTAAATCTACGGTAATACTTCTCTTATGCTGCATACATACAACTTGCTTCCCCCAGTCTGTCTAGATGATCAGCATGAGCCTGCCTATTTAACACTATTTCAGAATTAACTGTGAAAAGAAAAGAAAATAACAGAAGAGCATTATACATACCAGTCTTGCCTGTATTTATCATTCTCTGTGTTATGATTTCTCTTTATTAGCATACTTACAGAACTGTGGGATGTTGCTAGTTTGAAACTAATCCAACCAAAGGTTGAGTGTATCCCTCTCGTACCTTTTTAGGTAATTGAAGTGGTGCCTACACTGTTCTCCAGTGCATGCTATGCCAGCCCCACTGGATACAGCCTTGGCCAGACTATTCCAAGCCTCAGACTTATACTGGGAACCAGAACAATCCCCCTACAGAGGCCTTTGTTTGTGCTGCTTTACCACAAATCCAATAAATATTCTTTACCCCACCTTTGCACACAAAACCGGGCACCTTCCCCTCTATCACCAGACATGTTTAATCCAAAAGCAATACTAATAGCAAATAATGATGTCTCGCCAATTTCTGTTATCACATTTACTGGTACTGAGCAAACCCAAGAAATTATACCAACCATGTCTGAGCGATGTTAAGTGGAGAGCAACAGTTCCAAACAGAGAAGAAAGCAATTTTTGAAACTGGAAGGTTAATGTGACACTTGACATTAGTTTGAGGGGTGTCTGCTGCTGTAACTGTTAGGTGATTTAACTTTGCTGCATTGCACTGGGGGCATCAATGTCCTGACCTGACACATTTGTTTGGTTTTTATACACTGCCAAAATTGATTTTTACAGTGTAGGATTCAAACCTATGCATAAGGAACAAAACATTTTCTTCCACATCATTGATGTTCTATCTTTGCCACAGAAGAAGTGCTTCTCAGACATAGTCATGAATCATTCATAAATACAGATGACAGATTGAGGTGTTAACCATGTATGTGTGTGACCTGGTAAGGTCCTTGTATATATATTTATAGGATTACTATAGTGTGTGCGATCATAAGTACATTGAATACATAATGCCGAAATCACAGTTTGCAGAAGTCTAAACATTGAACTAGCAATGATTGACTACTAAATGTCGAACTATGAAGGTGAGTTGACCAATTGCAGTACGACGTGCTGACTTACATATACACATAAATCGCATAATGGCTGAATTACTTTAAAAATGCCGTGATATTCCAGAGCTGCATATATGTCTGATAGAAGTGTTTGTCTGGTGTATCGGTTGAGATAAAGAAAGCATAACGTCTGAAATAAACAAAATGTCACAGTATGTATTGTCATTTTTAAACTAAGGGGTTCTGTATTATATACTATACATAATTGCAATATTGTCTCTAATTCTTATCTGAGTAGGATGAGTGATGTTACTGAGGAAGTTGAATTTCAGCCTGGAGCACTTGGAAATGTACAAGATACAGTGTTAAGTCAAAAGGGGAAAAAAACTGCTTTGTGTAGACGGCTATCACTATATGCAGGGAAGAATGGTGGAGAATCGTACGCACTGGTGCTGCTGTAAAAAGTTAACTGGAAAATGTAGAGGTAAATGTATTACTGATCTGACAGGAGAAGGCTATAAATTAGTATAAAGCACAGCATATTACCATGCTCTTGACAGTCTTAAAATTGAAGTATATAAGGTCAGACAGAATATCAAACGGAGGGCTGAAGTTTCTATAGAAGATCCTTGTAAAGTTGTATCCAAAATTTTGTCGGAAACTCCCACTGAGGTTGTAAATGCATTCCCTAATACATCAGCATTGAAGAAGTCAGTAAATTGAGTATGACAGCTAAAAGGTAAATCTATGTTCACTGACATCGTCAGTTTATCCCAGTTAACCCCAGAGCATTTCAGTATAAAAAATGGAACATGCATTGTTGAGCATAGTAGTGAAACTTGTTCATCTGGTAATTGTGTTATCATAACTACACAAAATAACTTGCAATGGCTGTGTATGTTTGAGTTTATTTTAGTGGATGGGACGTTTCCCATCAGTACAACAGAATGCAAACAGATATATACTGTTCATTGCAAAGTAGAGGATGCTGGTGTAGGCAAGATAATTCCTGTGGTGTATGTTATTCTGTAGTTTATGCAAAGCCTCATATTTGCTGTATGTTAAGTTATAAATTTTAGCAGTATCAGGTTTAACATATAGTTCCTGAAGTTGTCATTCACAGATATTGTGAAGGACAGTAACAATGGGATGACTATTAGGTATAAAAACACTGGATTTTTTGCATACTTGTGATTGTGTAGAAGCTGAGTCTTCAAAAATCAATTTAAGGTTTAAGTTCCTAACAAATATTTTTAGACCTGTCAAAGCTTCTACAACTGTATCAGTATTAGCAGGAATGAACTTAAGACCTTTATTTAACAAGGAAATGTCAGCACATATTAAATAAATGTCAGATAAATTAACTACTGCATGACTACCTACTAAGATGAGTTCAATGGCCTGCTCCATATTCAAGGTCCATTGTAAGTCTTTGTTTCTTTTCTTCCTTCTCTTTTCTCTAACTCTAGCTTCATTGGATCTCAATATTGCTTCTCTATTCTTTCTGGTAAGTTGGGTAATGGCAATTTCTGAAAATCCTCTGATATAATCCCATTACAATTAACCAGTGATGCACAGGAAATCAATATAGCACAGGAAATCATTGTAATATTCATTGGCAAACTAACATTTTTGCTCATAGTAGGAGTTTGTACAGAACCAGCCAAGTTGGCATTCAATGGAGGTTGCTTGCTTAAATCATTAGAAATGGTAGTTTCTTCAAGCATTTTTATAATATCCAGTGTATACATTGATTCACATTGTTCAGGACTAGTAATATTTCCCTTATTAACTCTCTTCTCTTTGGACCAGGAGAAGATGTTTCCCGTTTTAAAATCATTAATGTCTCTGGATAATTTACTCCTCAACGATTTCCAACTGACGTTCAAAACCAGTTAGCCTTTCCGTCATCTGATTATATAAATATGTAACACGCTTAAAGTATGGCATAGTTAAACTCTCACCTTCTATGTGAGAAATTTCCTCTTGCAATTCTAACTACATTTTATTAAAAAACAACTTCATTAACTCCATATAGTCCAAGCTTAACTTTAAGTTTAGCTCCTGCAATCTTTTGAGGAGTTCAGGATAAAAGTTCCCATAGACGGCATTTTCCAAATACTTAACCCCTTGGGATAATGCCAAGCTCTAAATAAGCTGAAAGCATTGCCATTGGAACCATTTAAAGGCTTGCACCTTTTTTTCTAGAGTCTCAATCAAAGTAGAAATAGTGCTTACCGATGGACCAACAGTCTTATTGGAATAAGAAGAAGTTGATGCAGTTTGTTGAAGAAGGGAGTTATCATGCACAATTAGTAGGTCATTTAAGGAATGTCCTGTATAATGCAAAGCAGCACCATTAACTCCAACTACAGGCTATGTCATATTGATTGTCCAGTTAAAATAGTGCCCGGAATAGATGCAGAAAAAGGAAAATCTTAGATAATGTAAAACTTTTTGAATTTCTGTTGGAAATCGTTAAGAGGCGTAAATTATCCAGAGACATTAATGATTTTAAAACTGGAAACATCTTCTCCTGGCCCAAAGAGAAGAGAGTTAATAAGGGAAAAACTACTAGTCCTGAACAACATAAATCAATGTATACAGTGGATGTTATAACAATGCCTGAAGAAACTACCATTTCTAATGATTTAAGCAAACAGCCTCCATTTGCCAACTTGGCTGGTTCTGTACAAACTTCTACTATGAGCAGAGATGTTAGTTTGCCAGTGAATACTACACTGATTTCCTATGCATCACTTGTTAATGGTAATGGGATTATATCAGAGGATTTTTGGAAATCCCTGTTACCCAACTACCAGAAAGAATAGAGATGCAAAATCGGGATCCACTGACGCGACAGCTAGAAAAAAGAGAAGGAGGAAAAGGAACAAGGACTTTCAATGGACCAGAAACATGGAGTGGTTTGTCGAACCCGTCTTAGTAGGTAGTCAAACAGTAGTCAATCTATCTGACATTTGTTTAACAGCTGCTGACATTTCCCTGTTAAATAAGTATGTTCCTAATAATGCTGATACAATTGTAGAAGCTTTAACAGATCTAAAAATATTTGTTAGGAACCTAAACCTTAAATTGATTTTTAAAGACTCAGATTCTACACAATCACAGGTATGCAAAAAATCCAGTAGTTTTATACCTAATAGTCATCCCATTGTTACCTCCTTTCACAATATCTGTGAACGACAACTTCGGGAATTATATGTTATACCTGATGCTGCTAAGGCTAATAATAATTTAACATACAATGAATATGATGGTTTTGGAAAATCTACATAATAATGCAAATATTATTATCAAGCAAGCCGATAAAGTTGGTCCAGTGGTTATTTTAAATAGAAAGGACTGTGTACTTTATATGAATAAGTTTTTACAAGATGAAAGTTGTTGTTTTTCTTTCGGCTTTTCCCAGTTAGGGGTCGCTACAGCTGAACTCCAGTCCACTAATGATTAGCAGTAGATTTTTACATGTCGAGGTGCCAGCTTGACGCCCAACCTTCAATGAAGGCACGCCCATTCACGCATGTCTTTTGAATGCTACTTTTACAAGATGAAAGTATTTTTAATAAATCAATAGCTTAGACGTCTCTCATTTTATTAATGGTATTAATATTTATCTATTTATTTAACATTTGTTAACTGGGAAAGTCTAACTTGGAACAAAACTAATTCTCAGTGGAGGCCCAGGGAGAAATTCTACAAACACATATCTTTGTAACATGCAAATATTATTATCAAGCAAGCCGATAAAGTTGGTCCAGTGGTTATTTTAAATAGAAAGGACTGTGTACTACAGACAAATGTCTTTGTAACCTGGAGGAAGCCCATATGAATGCAGGGAAGACATGCAGACTCTGCACAGAAGACACTCCAGCCAAGAATAAAACCAGAGAACCTCTTGCTGTGAGGTGACAATGCTACCCTTGCACCATTGCGACATTTAATATGTATATTTATGAACTGCAACTGCATGATGATATTTCAATTGACCTTTTTAATTATTTCAATGTACAATGTCTTGTCACTCAAATGCTATATGGTACCCTAAGATCCATAAGGATCTCCATCGTCCAAAAATGAGGGCGATAGTATCTGGTCATGACTGAATCAGAGAGCCTATATCTATATATTTACAGTCTATTCTAAATTATTATTTAAAAAAATGTAAAAAGTTGTATTCATGACATGGATAATTTTTTCAATAAATTATATGACTGACATAGTTCCAAACAACATAGTGAATTTATTGTATATTTGCAACATTAGATATCAAATCTTTTCACTGTAATTCTGAATAATTTTGGCACTGATGCTTTAATTTATTTTCTTTGTACATACAGTGGTTTTCCTGGAAGAGAAATTGAAACATTGTGTGAGTTACTTAAGTCTGTATTAGTTAATAACATATGTATCTTTGAGAATGAGATGTATCATCAAATTTCAGGAATAGCGATGGGTACTCCCATTGCGGTGGTGCAGCCGTAGCGTTGTTGCCTCACAGCAAGAGGTTCTCCTATTCGATTCTTGGCTGGAGTGCGAGGAGTGCCTTCTGTGTGGAGTCTGCATGTCCTCCCCGCAGTTGGGTGGGCATTCAAAAGACATGCGTAAATGGGCGTGCCTTCGTTGAAGGTTGAACATCGAGCTGGCACCTCGGCATTCGTCAAAATCTACTGCCAATCATTAGTGGACTGGAGTTCCGCTGTGGCAACCCCTAACCAGGAAAAGCCGAAAGACAACAACAACAACTCCGATCACTAATGCATATGCTAATATCACTCGAAGCCAAAGGGAAGACTGATATATTTATGAATGTCCCATCTGTATTTATAAGATTTCCATTTTTAAATGCTTTGTAGATTATGTTTTTCTTGTATGGGAGGGTGAACAACAGCTACTAATAGAGTTCATTTTTTTAAAATAATACAAATGACTTTCTGAAATTTTCATTAAACCTCTCTAAGGATGAAATATGTTGTTCAGATATAAAATTAATCAAAAAGTGATAATGGTATTAATATAAGTATTTATAAAAAGGAAGTGAGTGCAAACAGATATTTGCATAAAATACTATGCGTGCCAATCATACATTCAGGGGCATCGCTAAAAGTCAGTTATTAAGAATTAGAAGGTTAAATACTGATGATCAAGTTTGTACTAAGCAGTTGAATAATTTGATACAGGAGTTTAGCAAAATGGGGTATGATCATTTTTAAATGATCTTAGTTCTGAAGTTTTAAATGAAAGAACTGGGCTGGCAAAACCATATGAACAAAGGTGACCCCTGTTCATACTGATACAAAAAAAACTATCTGCATTATACTATTACTTATAATAGAAGAACCTCTGATGTCAAAAAGATCATTCCTGAAAACTGGGGCATTCTTGTGGGTCTACCCAAGCTTAAAGCTATCATTGGAAATCGCTTCCCCTGCCATAATTGTTCATGCTGTAAATGTATTTTAACTGGTATTGCTTTTCATCACCCTAGATCTAATAGATGTTCCATCTTTAAATGGTTTGCAAAATGTAACACTTCTTATGTCATTTATTTGGCTACTTGCACTATATGCACAACATTTTATGTGTGTAAGAGCAGTAGATCTAAAGGATCACATCATAGAACACCCCTTTGATTTACAGAGAAACATTAATACTAATGCTCTCACCAAACATACAATGGAAGCTGGATTACCTCATGTGTTTATGGGTGATTGACATTGTATATAAGAATATAAGGAGTGGGAATACTAATAATAAGCTAGACGTCAAGGGATATGACTAGAGCGTTCATCTGCAAGCTGAGTGTGAACCTGGCATTAATGCTGCCATCAACATTAAGCCTGTTTTGAAATCTAACCAAATGTTTGAATTTTTTTAATACTACCTTCCTGAGCATCCTTAATTACCATGCCCCATAAGACTTTCCAGAACCAAAACACAACCCTCCCCATGGCTACAGAAAACCACTAAGTCAGAAATGAAAAACAGGGATAAAGCCTGGGAGCATTGGCGCAAAACCAAAACCCCCTCAACTAGACAGAAATTCCTAGAACTATGCAATACAGTCAAAAAGCTAATAAAACAGGACAAATTCCAATACTACCAGTCTGCACTAGACTCCTCCCAACACAGCCCCAAACAATTCTGGTCCTCCATAAACTCCATCCTCCACCCAGGTAGAGTCAGTATCCCTCCTCCTAACACCCTTCACTCCTCAGAAAATATTGCTACCTCATTCAATACACACTTCACACAAACCATACTATCACTAGCTAAACAACACAACCCCCCTCCCCTCCAACCCACGCCTTCAACTAGTAATCTCCCCACTGCCTTCTCTTTTTCTCCTGTACCTATCTCCAACATAAAAAAACTCTTAACTAAACTTAAGCCCACCGAATTAGCAGTAGACAACCTCCCAAGTGAATACCTACAAATCGCAGCTGATGCTCTGGCCTACCCAGTATCCATCTTGATTAACCGATCTCTGTCAGAAAGTTACATTCCCACATTGTGGAAAGTATCACATATCATTCGCCTCCACAAAGGTGGACCCTCCACAGAACTAACCAATTACCACGCCATAGCTATTCTCTCTCCACTCTCCAAAATACTAGAGAGATGCATACCCTCTCAGGTCTGAGACTACCTCCTTACTAACAACCTCCTTTCCATTACTCAGCATGGTTTCCGACCAAACCATAGCACCACCACTGCCTTACTCTCCTTTACTAACACTATCCTTCAGCATAAAAACAATGGCTATCTCTCCTCTGCTACTTTCCTAGACCTTTCTAAAGCATGTGACATGGTCCCATACAAACAACTCATCTCTGTCCTCAATAACCTATCCTTCTCTCAGTCAGTCTCCACCTGGTTTCAGAGTTACTTGTCTGACCGCCAACAATCCGTTGTATGGCAGAATGACATATCTCCTCAACTACCTGTCTCCATAGGGGCTCCCCAAGGATCCATCCTTGGACCCCTACTCTTCTCTGTTTTAACCAATAATCTAGCATCTGCCACCAAACATGGCACACTCATACAATATGCAGATGACTCAGCCATCATCTGCTCAGCCCAGTCCCTACCCAAACTGCAAAAAGTCTCACAGGTAGCCTTTTCTTCTGTTGAAACTTGGTTATCCAATGCCCAATTAATACTCAACCCAAACAAAACTAAACTACTCATCTTTCAATGCACCAAACATACGCAAAACAACTCTCACTTTAACATCACAGCAAAAGACAACACCACTATATACCCAACTGAACACACCAAATCGCTAGGAGTGGAAATAGACAATAAACTAAAATTTGACATTCACATATCCATGACCATAAAAAAAGTCCACAAAAAAACTAGGATCATTATACAGAAATAAGCAACTTCTCACCAAAGCAGCAAAGATTTCAATAGCAAATTCCCACCTTATCTCCACCCTACTTTATGCCTCTCCAATATATACCAACCTAAGGCAATGCGATCTAAACAAGCTAGAGACCTGCTACAACAAAATTTCCAAATTCACCACAGGAGCATCCTACCATAGTCACCACTGTCTCTCACTTGCTGAACTGGGCTGGCTTGAACTCCCTCACCTCCTTCAGTGGTATCAACTCTCAATCGCCCACAAACTAATAAACCATCCACTAAATGTCTCATCCTTCCAGAATGTACTCCAACCCTATCGCACCACCAGACCACTAAGATCCAGCAACAAAAATCACTTGCTGATCACTAAAGCCAATAACTCTGCTAGTGAAGCACTATTCTCTTGCACCATAGCCAAATTATGGAACTCCCTCCCACCCACAATTACCTCCGTATCATCATTCACCCACTTCAAAACTTTACTAAAAGCGCACCTAAAAACATGCTGGCTATGCCCTTGCAACTCCCGCTCTAATATCACCCACCCCATCCAACCACTACCTTTCTTTCCACTCCACTAACTACCTTGATTATAGCAAGCTCAGATGCTCATAAGCCTAGTACTTATTATACAGCAGGAACTTCTTATTGTAACATTTGATAATGTCTGTTATGTACTTCACAGATAAAGATTCTAATTGTCTACTGATGTACTATGTTCTTCATCTGTAAATATGTTGTAAGTAATTGCTATGTTAAATTGTTAATCGCTATGTAATCCAATGTAACTACTGTCTGTTTATTTTAACGGTGGAGCTTTTCTCCCCGGGCCTCCACTGAAAATGGACCTACATCCAGTCGGACACTCCCGGTCAACAAATGTAAATAAATAAATAAATAAATGAGTACTGTGACAAGTATCTGTGAGATAGTTATATTGTCTTAGGTTTCTTGCTGCTCTTATGGTTTATTGCACTACAAATGAATGGTATTTGTAGATTGTACGGATGTGTCATGTGATTGCAAATGTTGCTATTTAATTATGTTACTTTTTGTCATTTGTTTTCACACTGATTAAGGGTATACTACCCGAAAGCTTGGCTTTGTGGTTAATAAAGAAAACTTTTTTACGTTTTTACAGTCCGGTGTTTTTATTGATACTGTGCTGCTGTTTTACCGTGACCACTTTACCATTGCTAGGATCCAGTTTTACATTATCTGATATTCTCCTCTGTAAGCCAGATGCTCCTGGAAGAAGTAAAGCAAAAGTTAAGGACAAAATCATCACAATTAACAGTAACACAGGGAGGGGGGTACTTTTACCCCTTTATATGTCCATTAACTATACTTTCAACAAGAACTTGGCTGACAACTCTAACCTAAGCTAATCAATCAGAATGTATTGTTACCTGTAGCAATCTTCAGTCCCCCATAAAAAAAAAAATTCTTGTGACACACAAGTAATGTACTAATTGCAACTGTTTTACTATACAACAGGATTAAACTGTTGAGATACCAAAGCATACCTGGAAGCTCCTCCTGGGATATGCTTGCTGTCCCTGACACTGTTTGACTGACGTCCAGTGCAGGCTGTTCTGCATTCTCCTGGAAGCTGTCTAGATTCCTGACAGTGGCCAGGAACTCTTCATTCAGTGTTTGTGGTGGCTCCATAGCAGGCTCACCCCCAGTAACCATCGGGTCACAGCCCACTGCAGCTGATCTCCTGCATGTAGATGTGATCATGTCAGTGGTCCTGTGGTGCACCTACTCATATGTCCTACTGTGGCCACCCATGGCATTCACATCATCCACAATCTGATACCAAATTTGCATTCTGCATGCCATATGTCCCCGTACCCTTTCAAGCTGGAAGGCACCATGTTTCCTAAAAGCATTTGCCATTACCTGATTCTCAGCATTGGTTAAGGGGGTCTATGAGGGTTGACAGACCTGGGTGGCATACTCCTAGCTGTTCTAAAAGACAACAGAAGGATAATACACATAAGTAACACATAACTACAAAATAACTGTTCCCAAATTAAACAGCAAAGGCCTTAGTATTACCTACTGGAGAAATATAAAACAGTCTAGAGATGTGAAATACAAACAATAGGCAGGGTACAAAAAAGGAGAGTAACAATAGCAACATATCCTTGTTTGCGCCATAACAGTAACTCAGCTTTGCACCATCTTGAAAGAACAGGCAAATGAATCAGTTTACTAACAAACCATTTTTGAAATGCTAGAAGTGCTATCAAAGCAACTGGCCTTGAAACATTTGTACATATTTATCCCACAGCATTCCATTTTAAGATATTGGCAATCATGTTACCTGTGAAATGCCTTGACAAACATGCCCATGGTATCAGTGCACCTCTAAGTAATGCATGCAGATAAAAGCATAACAGCCTTTGTGTCAATTTTTTCTGAAGTACAGTCCAGCATATGCAGTATGTACTGTAGCTGTGATAAACTGAGATGCTGCCAGCCCAGCTAGCTGGAATTTTGTAAATAATTATATGTCACTTGAAAATAGTAATATGATTTATACAGAAATGTGACACTGCCAGCCCAGCTAGATAGAAATTTGTAAATAATTATATGTCATTTGTGAACAGTAATATGATGTGCATGCTTGCCTTAAAAATGTAATAAAACGTTATGTTTTGTATTGAGCTTCAAGATTGTAACCACAGTGCACCCTGCTGGTAAAGAGCAGACATGTGTATAAACAATATGCCAATGCAAATGTATATTTTCATAGTATAAATTGGGATATATAGAGTTAACTTGCAAAACTCTAAGAAAATAAGTTGATAAATAAAGAGTTTTATGATGTGTTATAAAGTTAGTTTATCTCAGCTATGAGACAGGATGTCTAGGCTAGGGGCTTTTTTTCTATTGTCTGGAAACAGAGGCAATTACAGGTTTCCAAGGTAATTGTTTTATGACTTTCAGTTTCAGGCAAGCTTCTAAGAAAGAATTATCAGCTTCTGAAAAATAACAATTTTTAACAGAGACATGTTAAAATTTAAGTTCCTTCTAGCCTGGGAAACTTAGGCAGAGGTGACAAGAATGATGTAATCTGAGATGATTCAGCAGTAATGTGTATTATTAACTTAAGAACTATCTCAGAGAGAAAGTCTCTGCACTTTGTATCTTGTTCTGGAGGGTATATATTATATCAGTGAACATTTAGGTTGCTGAATACCTAAACATCGACCCCTAAACGACGAAAGCTACAAAGTGTGAAATACACAAATTTTTTTACAGGGAACAATTCACTTGGCTGTCATCAGGAATTTGCCCTTTTCCCCAATGTAGAATGATCTCACAGTTGGTATATTTAGTTAGGGGGTGTGGGCAACAAAGCACACCACTTGATTAGGTCTTGAAAGTATGTTTTGTGTTCAGACAGCCAAGCAAATTTTTAGCCTGTACAAATTTGTGTAATTGGCCATTTGCTGTGTGTAGCTTTCGACATTTAGGGGTCGATGTTTCGGTGTTTGACAACCTAAATGTTCATTGATATAATATAGACCAATTCTAGACCTGTAAACATCTCACCAGCACTTTGCCTTGCTCTGCAATTATTTAGAACATAGTTTCTCTTAGAGATAGATAGGAATATAGCAAGATTAGTGCAGATGTTTTCTATAGTTATGTGAGACTTTCCAACTATGTTATTTTAAAGTATTTCCTGTGATTCTGAACTATATTGTCACTGTGTTGCGTTAATGAGCATTTTCTTATGGTTTTATTATTTATTATTAAATATATTTAAAGCTTTTAATTGTGGCTGATTTGTGTGGAGATATATAAGCTCTTAGCGTGCTTGCATATATTTGCTGATACTGTACAAGCCACTCCTAAATAGCCTTGAAGTCTTAGTCACACTTATCATTTGGATAATAGTAACATTGCACATTAGAATTTGACAACCTTTGGTAAGGGCCTTTATAGTAGCTGATAAGGGTGGTTGGTGGCAGGTGGTACTACTGTATAGTCTGGGCAAAAGGGGGCACAACTGGAAAATTTATGCCAGCCTTCCCCAGTAGTGTCTGTGTGTTTGTATATAAATCAAATCTCAAAGTGTGTGTGTGTCAGCTACTTGGCCAGGGACACGAAGCACTGGTTGGACAGAGAGGGTGCTGGAGGTTTTGGCTTGACCACTCAGCTGAGATCTGAACCCTATAGCTGTGCCAGTGGGGAGTCTTACTGGGGATCTAGAGAGAGGGAGAAACCAGCCCCAGACTGACTGTGATCTCTGTGCGCTCTTAAGGGAAATTGTACTTTAGTGTGTGTGTGTGTGTGTGTGTGTGTGTGTGTGTGTGTGTGTGTGTGTGTGTGTGTGTGTGTGTGTGTGTGTGTGTGTGTGTGTGTGTGTGTGTGTGTGTGTGTGTGTGTGTGTGTGTGTGTGTGTATACCGTTCATCCTCCCAATGTGCATGTCCCTCACTGGTGTTAGTGATGAGGATTGAGGCTCCCTGATTCCTGAGCCAGGGCAGAGGCATCACAGTAGCTGACAAGAAGCAAGCATGCCTTCTGAAGTTCATTAATCCTCTGTGCAGATATATCCCAAAAATATAGTGTATGTTCAGTCTTCCCCACATAAACAAGTCTCCTCACCTTCAGGTTGCCTATCAATAAGGTTGCCTTTTTACAATGGTGTAGATTCAGGGCTGTTAGCATGGTGAAGATGCAAATGACATATGAAGTCATTAGAATTACTGAATCCCATATACTTGGATCTGTATAGGAACTGTAAACATAGTGCAGATGGTCTCTCAGTGCTTGTTTGCAATGGATTGCAACTGTGAATGATTACTGGTTGGGAGAAGGAAAACACAACAGCAATGCAGGCTGCCTTATATCCAGTGGGTGTTTCAGGTTACATTAACAAAGTGTTAAATGTTAAGACTGGAAATCTAAGTAAGTAGCACACAATTCACAGGTTGTGTTCCTTAACATCCAAGCTGCCTTCATTTGTTGGCAACTGCACATGTCATTATTTCCAGTTAATATCCTCACGCATTTTAAGGCCAATGATATAGAATGGCTTAAAGACTGCATGTCTAAGATTACTGGTCAGATAACTGAAGAAAAATCAAACACAGAGAGGGAAGACAGAGCTGTGTGTTTGCAAGCAATAATTATAGTAGGTTGCTTGATCACTAACTGCATTACATTCAAAAATAATAAATATACTAATAACAGTTATATGGTTTCATATTATTGTCAGTGATGTTGCAGTCAGTTGTATGCAGAATGATTTTAGATTCTTGCTGCAAAGCTGTTTGTGTGGAAAAGAGGGATAAGGCTGGAAGGACAAGTTCCTTACCCAGAGACTGCCTATGCTCTGGAACAGACTCCCCATCCACGTCAAGCAGAGCTCCTCTCTGGCCCTCTTCAAAAGAAATCTTGACAAGTGGATGGGAAATAGAAAACTCAACCCGAGGATAACCTCAGCTAAATTCACCCTGGGGATCACCTCAGCTGCTCTGTTAGATAGAGAAAATTGGAGCTAACGTCTGTTGACATAATACTAGGGATTCTTATAGCCTAGGCTTACATACGCCCCAGGGCCATTAGCCTAGTACACACCTATGAACCTATCCTGTGTTTTGAAGGTTCATTGGAGTGAGAGTTCAAATCCAGATCTATGTAGACATATCTCATGTGAACCATAATTTTCTAGTGTGTATGTCATAGATTGAGTTTTCCTTATTTTAACTACTTGTCCCTTTTTTGTTTCATTTTCTGTATTTTTTTATTTTTTTTTTTTTTAGTTTTTGGCCATTGTTTGTGGGATGTGGCTCAAAGCGCAATTATGGGAACAGAGGAAATGAATGGCAGGTTTGGCTGTGCTTATCTCATTTGTGCAAACAACAGCAGTGAGCAAACTGGACAACTTGGTCATCCTGGAAGCAGACAGGATCCAGACAGACAAAAAAAGAAGCTGAATAGATTCAATTAATTCTATTGGGCTCAGTGCACACCTCCTAAGAGGTGTTGCATGGCATTTAACAGAGAGACCTTAAGAATGATTATTAAAATATGAAATACTATGTAACCAGTCCTGTGGCAGCAGGAGTAAGTGTAGGACTGGAATACAGATGGTTCTGGATTTTAGTGCGGGGTGTGCAACTTTTCTTTACTCTTGTGACATTGTACATGATAGCAATGAACTGAAACATGAAATACTGTTATTTCAACTTTCTTGTGGCAACAGGTGTAAGTGTAGAACTGCTATACACAGGATTCTGGGTTCTAATACAGGATATTCCAAACACTTTTACAGTTGTTCCACTTCCCATTATATTCACTCTCATTTATAACACGTTTAGATAGTAGTGATCTTAATTATATGTATGACAGATAAGATACTATTACTGTGTTATCAGATTAATCTTCAAATTGCAATTATTTCATTCCTCATTGCTTGGCACTGCTCCTGTCTGCTTACCATTGTTCAGACATGTTTCCTGGGTGTATGCACTCCAGTAAAAGGGATAATGGGAATAGGTGAGATAGCATCAGTCTCCATTGCTGTAGGTCTGCTTGTAAACATGGATGGCATTAGTGGGGTAGGTGCGAGGTTTAGGGCACAGAAGTGTGGATTCCAGCAGTCCAGCGTATTTATGGGACTCATAGTAAAACACCACAGCCAGGCAGCCATGGTGGTGCAGCAGTTAGCATTGCCACCTCACAGCAAGAGGTTCTCTGGTTCGATCCTCGGCTGGGGTGCCTTCTGTGCGGAGTCTGCATGTCCTCCCTGTGGTCGTGTGGGTTTCCTCCGTGTGCTCCAGTTTCCTTCCACATCCCAAAGACATGCTGTAGGTGGATTGGACACTCTAAATTGGCCCTAGGCATGAATGTGTGTGTATGTGTGCCTTCTGTAGAAGGTTGGGCACCGGGCTGGCAACTCGACACTGTAAAACTCCACTGCCAGTCATGTGCAGACAGGTGATCCACTGTGGCGACCCCTAACCGGGAAAAGCTGAAAGAAGAAGAAGAAGTAAAACACCACAATCAAAGGCTTCTGCAGGGGGAAATATTCTGGCTCCCATTACAGGTCTGAGGTGTGGAATAGTTTAGCCCAGGCTGTATCCAACGCCACTGGTAACCCACACATTGGAAAGCAATATAGGCATGATTTTAATGACCTACAGTGGAGGAAGAGGGATACTCTAAACCATTGGTTGGAGGAATTTAGGACTCAGGAAGTTCCACACATGTGTAAGTATCAAATACGGAGAGTACTTGTAAGACCTAGAAAGCTGAGTATAGGCAAGACTAGTATGCATAATGGTTTTCTGTTCTGTTTTTTCCTCAGCTGCCAGTGATTGGGAGTTTAGTGCCCTGGCCCAAGGGGCTAGGTTGGAGAGACTGAGGGAAGCAAGTGGTATGTATGCAGCAGAAGACAAGTATTACTGTAGCATTAAAAGTTAAAGATAGCTTTTTTGATATCTTATAGAGTTGCATCAAATTGAGTATACATATCCAAATTATAAAAGCAAGTATTCATACATCAGTCTGTAGCACAAACCAATTGCAAGAGTCCGATATTAGACTTTAGTCAGAGGTTGTGGTTTGAAATACCACAAATCACAACTATACCATACTGTTATTTCTTCGATAATATTTACATTAAATTAAAACCTCTATACCAGTGGCACAAATGCCCTGCTATAAACTGTAAGCTGTACAACTGGAACATATATGTGCAATATATGCACATTTCAAGGATTACTTGCAGCAATCTGTAGTACAGTGGGTATCTCTTAGGAGGTAGACTTAAATGTTAAACTTAAGATAATAGAGTTGTATAATTGTATTAATGCATTGTATGTCACATATGATGGTACTAATCTTATCTCTTTTTCCTCTCACCCCAACCATTATCTCTCTTTTTTATTTTCTTTATTTTTAAGTTATTTTATTTTAAAAATATTTTTTATTTTATTTTATACGTGTTTTATTTTCATTTTATGTTTATTTCATTGTTAAATATTTTTTATTTTATTTTTATCTTATTTTATAATTTTTTTTTTATTTTGTTTTTTATTATATTGCTAACATATTTTTTATTTTATTTTTATCTTAGTTTATTTTCTTTTTTTATTTTATTTTTTTATTTTTATTATGTGTCATCAAAATGTGTCCATGTCATCCATGTGTACCATATCACTAAATGCTCCACAGCACAGTGAGGTAGGCCAGCCCCACTGAATCAGCCTAACCCAGCTCCACCGGCTGCAGCACCAATGATCAGCACATCTGTGAGCCAACCTGGCAGCTGTGCCTCTACTGCTCCTGCACGACCTGCACCCTCAGGTAATCCTGCCCCAGAGGCTGATCAAGTGGTACACTGTAGGAGCAGTAGCAGAGGTGGTGATTTCATCACCTGCAGTAAGTTGCGAGGGATGGTGCATAGGGTGGTGCACAGGACCATTGGTGCATGCCTATGCCAGATGGAGAGGCTGCTCTCTCTCTCTCTCTCATGTTCCAAAGAAGGAGGAGGAGACGTCAAGCATACAGCTACCTGTGGAGTAAGATGACAGTGATGACAGTCCAGTGGGTGAGGACTCGATTCTCACTGTCTCCAAGCTTGATGGCTGTGTGCTGGGGTTGTCCCACATGGTCACCCCATTCATGGTGTCCCCCAGACTTCACTGTCCTGTCTCTTGTCTTGTTTGTCTTGTCTGTCTGCAGTTGCTTCTTCACCTACCCAACTTACCTGGCCTAGATATGCCTACCATCTCTCCCCCAACATTCTCTCTCAAATAAAAAATAAACGGGCACCTGTCCTACAAAAAAAATAAAAAAATTAAAAAATCATCCCATACATAGCTCTCCATTTCACACATGTTTTCTCGACACACTTAATTCTGTCCAACTGGCTATATAACATGATTGTGTTGTAGTCATCCCTCTCTCTGGAGGTGGCACTCCAAATTCAGTTAATATTCTACACATATTTTCAGCTTACACTACTAAAGAAGTGGATATCTACAGTTCTTTCCTACCTCCCTCCTGCACATTTCTTTCCTGCTCTACCTTTGTTCTTCCCCCTGCTTGCTCCCCATTTCACAACTTTCCTATCTACCCCTTTTTCACCACTTTAATCTGGTCAAAAAATAAAATCACACACAACACACATAAGCTGCTGCAAAAGCAATGGATCCCTTCACTTTTTGGGCTCCATGTTTGGTCATCCCACACCAATGTGCAGTAATTGTGAGCACCAGCAAAATGATGTGGTTACCTCCTCACAATGCCACTTAACCCTGCTGTACAATGCCAACACACTAGAACACGTATACTATAAAGAATTCACATCATTGCATTATCAATGTTTTATTTTAAAAGTATTAGAAAGACCTGGATTCAAACCCAGTACCATCTTGGCCCAAAAAGGAATGTATGAATGCATTAACGTGCTGCCACAGAATCAGTTAATCAGCAGGTGTGTTGCATAGACTCTGTACTAACTGTCAGATTGTACACCACAGCTCGTGTTTGTGCATTGCTTACCTCTGCACAAATGTGTATCTTGCATGCGTATACACTTTGTCAACCATTGCACAAACCTGCTGCTCACTGTGCTATGGAAGAGGAAATATTAGTATGTATTACTGCTGTTTACTGTCCATTTCCTGTCTATGACATAAAATTACATGTGGAAACATTTCAAGCTGAAGAGTCTATCTAATAATATGCCCCATATTTACAACACAACCATGTGTTGCCACCCCTAGCACTGCAACCCTCATGTCTCAGTACTATTTTCACACATGTATCATCTACACTACAGAAAGTAATATCAGATGTTGTGTGATCTGCAATACACACCAATGTGGTAATATGCAGAAATACAACTACTGTCCCATAAGCCTAAAAAGCTGTATCAGCAAGACTAGGGAGGGAATCAACATGGACCTTATATACATGGACATTGGCAATGAAGTACCCCTGTTAATTACACTATACATAGCACCCTCTAAGCTCAAACACAGTGTTGTGAGACTTGGGAAGATATGTTGATAGCAATCTACACTTTTATTGTGTCCATAGTGGTGAGACACACATTTCGCATTGCACACCTCATGCATATGGACATCACATCCAAGACCAAGGAGGTACTCTACCCTTATAAAATCATTACTTGAGTGCAATGCTCCTTTCTGTCTGTACCTTACCAGGCACCTGCAGCAACTGGAGAAAACACAGAAGTTTGTGACTGGGAGAATCCAGTGCCTCCAAACATGATATACATGGAAATAAGAAAAGACCTGTAACTGTACTCAGTGTCATGCAGGCTACTGAGATGTGATCTATACTTGGCCTACAGAACAGTCTCAGACCCTGTCCTCCTGGAAATGCTGGACATACGCAAATCAAATGGGACAGGAATAACTTGCTCCTCAGATCTTAGCCTAGCCTGTGGCATAAACAGAACATACTGGGGACACAGATATATCCCCCCAGTGATTATAATAGCCTCCTTCTGTGTGTGAAGCAGTGCTTATGAATGACACTGTTCAAGCGCATCCTTGACAAGTGGTTGGGTGATTGTTAAGGCACCTCTGGTATAGCAACTGTGTCCCTCATGGACAAGGCCAGTTGGTGCTGCTCACAAATGTGCTATGCAAACAACCATCTAACCATGCTCAATAATGGGTACTTGTCTTTTTACACAGCTAGGCTTATAAACACTCTTGGGCCATTAATGCTAGTAGCCTTCTATGAACCTATGAGGATATGAACCTGTGCAGGCATCCCAACATCTTGTCTCCCACATCGCCTGCTGATGTCATCTACTATAAGTTGACCTGCACACTTGCAAAAATCACACTTCTGCTGTGGTGCTTGCATAAAGTACTGTGTTCTGTAGTCTGAGCACTTAGATGGGGGGTTCTATTCTCAGTGCAGTCAAGTGTGTGTGTGTGTGTGTGTGTGTGTGTGTGTGTGTGTGTGTGCATGTGTGTGTGTGTGTGCGTGTGTGTGTGTTTGTGTGTGTGTGTCTGTGTGTGTGTGTGTGTGTGTGTGTGTGTGTGTGTGTGTGTGTGTGTGAGCACTCTTACTTAACATTACAGACAGCATTTTACACCAGCAGTGGGACACTATTATTACTATATTCTCCTCCACATATACTGCTGATGTCATCAGCTTTAAAGTGTTGTCAGAGATACTAAAAGTCAGACTTGTATGGTGGCACTTGCATAAAGTGCTAAATTCTGTAGTCTGTTACTGTGTGTGTGTGTGTGTGTGTGTGTGTGTGTGTGTGTGTGTGTGTGTGTGTGTGTGTGTGTGTGTGCATGTGTGTGTGTGTATGTGTGTGTGTGTGTGCCCTCTGGCTAGATATTACAGAGAGCATTTTACACCAGAATGTAGGGCACTGTTATTAGCATATTCTCCTCAACAGCCACTGCTGATGTCATCAGATTTATCAGATTTGTGGATATGTAGTACTCCCACCAGGGCAGTGTGAGAGACTGACGTGGAGGCCAGGCAGATGTCACCTCATCCTATGTGAGACATATTACAGTGAGATGGCTTTTAATCTATCAACATACATCATGACATGGTTTGCAGGCCCTGTATTTTCTTGATGAGAAAGCCCTGTGGTCTCTTCAGCTGCTGCATGTGTCTGGCGAGGTACTCACAAAAGAGACATTATACTCTAATAGTGTTCTAATGAGGATTGAGTATAGTGCTGTCATACAATCCTAAGATCTGAATATGATGGCATGACTTGTGATGTGCACAACATAGGCTTTCAATACCAGTGTAGACACTTGTTGGTCGAAGTTCAGATTGTCATCTACATGTGTTCCCAGTTCTTGCATCACTGAGTTTCAGCATAGCAGGACTGTTGTCAATGCTGTGATTGAGAGGGAATTCTACTTTTCTGGTGGACAATATAAAAAAGACACATTTCTACATTTATTTGTAGATTGTGTGCCTTTGTCACCAATCATTTGCCTGTGTTACCTCTTCCTGTACTATGTTATCATCACTGATGGACTCAGTTATTACACCCAATATGCAAGAATCAACAGACTTGCTAACCAAAGGCCAAATACTTTAGCCTGAACTGTCAAGAAATATAGTCCAAACAATGAAGGGCTAAGCACATATCCCTGAGGTTTGCCAGTGGTGACAGCTTTATTGGTACTGGTTGATTCAACAATGTTCACACTATGTGTTCTGTCGGTGAGACAACTGGTTATCCTTCTAGTGCCATAAGGCTTAATTCCCAGCTGGGAGCATTTCTTAATGATATCTGCATGGGGGATTTTGTAAAAACCCTAGGCCACAACATGATAGGCAGTATGAACTGTCTTACCTTCATCCAGACCTATCACACAGAATCACTGGGCTTTAACAACATCATAGATCACATATGGCATGACTTGGGACATACACCTTTGTGATATGGTTGAATACACACTTCAACACACCCTGCATATGGGCTATGTTCCTGTAAAAGTGTGTACATCAACATGCATCCATTTGAGTTGTGGAGACAGTGCCTGATAGATGCATGTATAGAGACATCTTGAATCTCCTCAACTGTGAGGTAGACCAACATTTCATCATGAACCTCTTCTAAATGGACACTAGTAATATTCCAGCTGTATGCAACAGACCTGTGTGAGTTGTTAATGATACATCATGTCTGTTACATCTGATAGATGTCCTCAAAGAGGTCATCAAGGGAATGCATGATGACAACAGTATCATCTTGTGGTACTTGACCAAGTCAAGGCATTTGACACAAATCCACACTGAGGTATTCAATCAACACTCTCACATATGGCCATAAACAGCTATATCACCAAGTGGGGTAGACCAGTATATCACATACGTGGCATTCTCACTATGTTGAAATGTGTGAAGTGACCTCTATCTCAGATCCAGTGATCAGGTCCATACATCAGGGCTGTATATTAGGCCCTTTCCTGTCTATTACTTAAGTGATGGACATATGTACGCATCCTGTGTCCAAACAGCTGCCTAAAGGCCTACAGATTTTGAGCAATCATTGACTCCAATTGTGATATTAATATAATACAGACAGTATCAACATATACCAAAAATTGCTGCCACAGCCATGACAACACCAGTAATGTCAAGAAAAAAATGGGAGATTTGTTAATTCAGGAAAACAAATATACAACCCAAGTATAATGTAGTCATCACACCCTATAATCAAACCAGTATGTATGTGACCTGTGTCCTGGGGTAGATGGTAAGCAGAACATCCACTAACATGTGGGCACAATGCTGAATACTCTCTTGATTGTAACACACATACTGGGTATGTAAAGGGCATCCACATCAGAGGCCATAATAACTTCATAGTTCCCAGCCTTCATCATACCACTAACTGAGTATAATGCACTCTTCTTCATGTACCTTTCTGCACATTTTCCAGTCACTGCCTAACATACAAAGTTATGTCAAACCCAGAGCTGTTGGACATGCTACACTTAAAGAAATCCTAATCTCTCTGAACCACATGCTCCAGGGACATAAACCTTGTCACTACAATAAACAGAACATGCTGAAGGGATAGATTCCTTTCCCAGAGACTTCCCATACTCTGGAACAAACTACCAATTCATGTTAAGCAAAGCTTCTCATTGGCTCTCTTTAAGAAAAATCTTGATGATTGGATGGGAAATAGAAAATTCACTCCAGGGATCACTTCTGTGGCACTGCTTGACAGGGGCATAGAAAAATAATTCTCCTGGGTGGTGAAAGCCAGCTAACTTATTTGGCTAGGCTTATATAGGCCCCAGGACCAATAGCCTAGTACCTACCTATGAACCTATGATGTGTAACTTAAGTGTACCATCTTTGTCACCGTGAACTGTCACACAGCTTATTGGCAATACTTAAGTATTCTTTTTGTGGAATACACATGACTATATGATGGTGCAGAACACCAATCAAGTTTTTACACCAGATATATGTGTGGTACCTGTTCTGCCAATGCACACACTACATACGCAGGTGTCTGACAACATTAATGGCACATATATCATTCATCACAGTGTGGATTGTGCAATATATATATATATATATATATATATATATATATATATATATATATATGTGTGTGTGTGTGTGTGTGTGTATGCACACCAGTCAACTAGCCTGTATTGATCATAATGTTGCATACACGTATAGCAGTGTCCCTCCTAACACCTCCAGCAGATGTTACAGTACCAAGACAGTGTGTGTGGTTACCCTCGTAGAGTGTGGATGTATTGTAATAGTTGCTCAGGTATGTTTGTGCAGGCTCATCTCTTACCACTCTCATGTTATGACAGAGGCATGGGATTACTGGCGGTATTATTCTGATATTGTCCATGACTGTGGTTGGTTCTTTTAATGTTGTCCATGAGTCTTTACCTGTGTCCCACTTGCTGGAGACCTCTGCTCAGATTATACTCATATTCATGCATATCAGTTTGCACAGCTTCACAGTATGTACCCTACCCCAATTACATGTCAGGTCCCTATTAGATGTTCTATGAATTATTCATGTAAGGATGCTAATCTCACACAAACATACTCCCCATTGTTATGTCAGCTTGTGTGACAGTTACATAAAACACATTTTCACTGTACAGGCCCTACTGTACCCATATAGATAGGTGATTGATGTCGCTACTAGAACCATCTGCCATTGACATGCCCTCAACTGGTGTAATTAGGTTGTTTCACATGTCCTCTTTCTCTGTGTTCATTCCTATGATTCATCTGTATGTCCCTATTCAATACACCCACTTCCCCTGAGTTTACATTTAGCATGGCAGTCCTTGTATCCTTATAGATCATTTAGACAGCATCAGTACAGAATGGCAGGAATGGAATATCACGATTCTCTGCACTGTACATACACTGTCCTATACTGTGTTTGGACCTTATACTTCAAATTCATACCTCTCAACTGTCCAAATATTCCCAGGATGTCCAGATGTTTTTCTTATCAAATGTGTGGCTTTCTGTCATATCACTGGGATGCTTTCAGGATTGATGCCACTCAGTTTAGGCCTCTCAACTGTCTTGAGTTTTGCCGTATGTCTAGTTTTTGTCTCATATTTTTGAACTTTTCCTCATAAAGTTTCTGTTTTCTGGCAAATCATTGGTATGTAATTGCGGATTTAAGTCAGACAATATGAACAGATGTTTGAGCTTCAAACTTCATGCTCTTCAGTGAATTCATGCTACTGTAAAACTTATTATTGTATCAACTTTCTAAGTTTGCAAAAGCAACATTAAAATCCGCCCCTATCTTTGGGCTTTTGTCCCACCATTATATATGGCTTTGTCCAGATTTCTTGCTCTAAGAAGTTGAGAGTTATATTTGAGTTTCATTCTACCACATTTCTATGTCAGATATGTGCTTATTTCTAGTTAATTGTTCCCGGATTATAATGGCCTTTGTGCAGATATGTTGAACTAACAATAAAGTACTATCATTGAAGCCCTGGTGATCAATGTGGCATTCCAAGCAAAGCTGCATACCGTACATGGTCTGCTTTCAACAGTATTGCCGGCCAGGAAACTTAGCTTAAACGTGCCGCACGGCACAAACATACATTGTGCAGTGGTGCACGCTCTGCCATTAACCATGCACCACCATGCCAACATGTAAACTCCATGTAGACTTTGCACAGAGCCTAAATGGAGTTTAATGAATCCTGAAGAACAACATTTATCCAGATTTTAACACAGTAGAAGCTTATCTGTGTATGTTTCTAGTACAAGGTTGAACCAGAATGAAACAATAGGCAGGTTCTTTTAAGAAATTCAAAAAATGCAATGTAATGTACCTTGTTGTAGAGTGAAGCAGCTGGAAGGAGTTGATTTCCCTCAGGTCATAGGCTAGAAAACTAACTAGAGAGCAATTGAGATGAAGGGAGGGCCAATCAGGTACTTATTTACTTATACTGTAACTTTTCATTCACCCATTCTGATGTTATTTACTGTGCAACTATAACATATTTTTCTTATAACATAATTAGCTTCAGAACTATAAAACATTTTTCTTATAGGAATATACTGCTTTGGTTGTTTTTTGTATTATTACGCATGAATGAGAAATGGTTCCTGTAATTCCATGCTATGTCAGTGAGAACATTAGCATGATATGTGGTCTGTGTAAGTATACATTATTTATTAACTCACCCCTTATCGGTAGTGCAGCTAGAATAACAGATTCTCACTTCCCAAAAATATGTGTTCCTTCCTTGCTAAAATAGTAATACAAATAAAATCCCAGGCCATGCTCAATTACTGAAAACAATTAGCAAATCTTCTTACTAAATCTGATATACCTTCAATATGGAAGTGTTCCATGTTTAGCAATAACTCCTAATTAATCTTTCTTTCTAGATGAATCAAACTCATTGTTCTCCCAGAGTGAAGATCTCAGATGTAACACTTGTTAGGAGAGTAGGGATGCATGCATTGTGATTTCGGCATAATCCGCTGTTTTTAAATTGTTACTCATCAGCTCAAAACATGACACCAGTTTCATCAAACATCTTTTTAACACATAGGTTTATCGCTTTGTCTGCTGCTTTTTTCTGAGTCTGAACTACTTCACTTATATTAAATGTTGTGGTCATTTTTAAAAAGGTCAGTGTGCCCTTTAGAAAGGGATAATACTGCTTGTAGAATGTAATAATAGAAATGTTGCTCACACTTTTTGTTACATGACTGTGTATCATACAGTGAGAACTACTGATGATCTTTACAATATATACTTTTATTTTAACACTCCAGTTTCATTTTTCACCCATCATTGCCTGGTACTTTTCCCTTATTTTATGTCACATTTTGGTATACTTTCTAAGTCATTATGATGCATATTTGAGATAATATAATGTTTAAATATCTATTTTTCCTAGAATTTCTATTAGAATGCTCTATAACAACTGCTTATATATTTTTTTATTTTAAGTTAGTATTCTCATATTTTTTTGAATTTTAGTATGCCTTTGCGGTACCTGTATCGACAAAATATATGGTAAACCTTAAAATAACTAAGACAAAGTTAGGACGCTCTTCCTTTCATTGTAATTGCGTTTTACCTTCCTTAGTTTATTTGCTTCACTAACCTTTGACTACTATAGTTTCATACGAAATATTTAATTATTTCATCTAAAATTTATTTCTCCTAACAATGAGGAGTCCTACTGTGGGTATCTAGCTTGAAAAAATATAATTTCTATACTTATTTATTAACTCTATGTCCCCCAAGATGATTGAACATGTACAATAAAGTTCAGGGGTGTTCACAGAAGGTATCTGTTTCTGTGGTGATTGGCTAGCCTTGCAAAGCTAGAAGCTTTATGTTACTTCATGGAAAAAATACCACAAACTGGATACTAAAAATACCCTGCTTAATTTTTTATCATAATATCTCAAGAAGGTTAAACTTTGAGACAGTTTATCACCTTTCTGGTACCATTCATTGTTGACGGTAATCTACTGGTGGACAAATATCAAATGTTCAGGCTTTAGTTGTATCAGGCTTAACTCGCTGATGACTGGAGTTCATCCTTAATAAATCACTATCAGCCAGTTGTGCTGGAAGTGATTCTCTTTTTGGGGGAAGTTCCCCCTTCTTCAAGTTGTTGCAACTGTTGGTATATAAAGTGTGCATGCTGTTGGGTGCTGAAAAGTGTTTTTTTTTGGCAGATTTGTTTTTAATTTCATGAATACAATTCAAGAATTCCAATCCTCAGTGCATTCTTCTTTGTCAACTCATAACAGAAGCCTTTGTTGCTGGAGAAATATACATTTGATTTAAATAATGTCATTCTATCCACCAGCCTAATATTTAACATATCCTCAGCACTCATAATTCAAACCCTATGTCATGGTTTCCGAAACCTTGTTTAAAACAGTATTAGAAAAATTAAAACATTATAAACTGATTTGCTGACAATTAGTGAGACGACTGACATCAAGAAATCAATACCTTATCATGTTTGCTGATAGCCAATGCCTTTTATATTATATTTCAGTAGTTATTCACGTCTCTCTTCTACCTAGTCCTTCTAGGATGCTCTTCTTTTTTTACTCATTCTGGAGACCAACAGTACTCATCGGTTATTTCAACGTCTCCTGAAATATTTCAGACAAAATGGAACTAGCTTGGTTTCCAGACATGTGCAGTATTGTTATTCATTTTTATGCCTCTGTACAGCAGTCTTGTTTTTTTTTTCATTTTCACTTTGGTTTTGGGTTTTTTTTATTAATTCAGAGTGACTTAGGAGATCTGGTGTCATTTTATAATTCCAGAGTTCTTTTCTCTGTAGATTGAAGAGCAGTAGCGTTTCTTCCACTGATATGACTGTTTTGCTTTTGATTTTTACTATTGTTTCACAGTGAAGAATGTTTTTTTTTTTATGAAGTTCAATTGAATTCCTAAGAGTATCTGCTGCAATTCATAGCCATGGCTTGCAGAAAAATAACTTGTTCTGTTCAGATATGGTGAGCTCCAGCCTCTGATTTAATGCGATTCATAGTCCTGCACTATCTGCATGGCACTGACTTGCAAGAAAATATAATTCACATGATTATGAATCACAAAGCTAATCAAATTTAAAGGGTCTATATTAGTTCACTGAAAGTTATTTTCAGTAAACACCTATTCATTGACACATTCAGTGAAAATCACTTCCTCAATTCGCTGAATTATCCAAGGGCAATGAAACAATTGCCACACAGCAGAATGGAACCCATGACTAAGTAAATCAAACCCACTCAAGTGGGGGCTTTGCCCCCACCTGCCAACTATATATACCAATTCTGAGATTTCACTACAGTGGGGAAAAGGGCAAAGTTGTGTAGTTGGCAAACTACTTCATTGTCATTGGAAAATTCAGTGAGTCTCAGAAGTGTTCACTGAAAATAACTTTAGGAATACTAATATAGACCCAATTTTAAAAAGTGCAGCTGTACACTATACCGTTTTCAAGGAAGTGAGGCAGTTATATACAAAAATAACAAGACACCCACACACATGCACACAGATGAAAACACACACACACACACACACACACACACACACACACACACACACACACACACACACACACACACACACACACACAAAATCACAAATGCACATAAGGACACAAATATAAACACACAGATAAACTCAGAGAGACAAGACATTCCTACATCTATTGTCAAAACACACTGTACCAGTGTCCCCATCCTAACAGCCATATATCACTTTAGGCAGTGGATAGCAAACATGCTCAGGCACACACATACATGCTCTGATAAGAAGCACTCAGACATATATGATCAGCCTCACCTCTCACACAGTGTCCCAGCATCCACATATCATATACATGCACATGCATATATATTCCATATATACTCAAACATACAAAGTGGCCTGCACTGCATCGTTCTTCTTACCTGGATCAGCAGTATCACTCAGCTCAGATTCGCCCCTTGGAACGCACTCTACTACACTGGAATCCTTGAGGATAAATGCAGTAGGAAGCATAATTGTCTAATTAGCACAGAATATGCCCACAGAACAGCAAAAGTCTGTTAAACTGAGAAGCCCTTATATACTGCAGAAAGCAATTTACATAGTTTTGTGTGCTGTGCAACCATTCTATAAATCTTTACCCATTAATGTTTCAGAGGGCTTCTGATCTGTGAAGGGGTACTGTGATCAATTTCATCTTCACTTTCTTTAAGTCACTTTAGACTTCCTTTACAGTAGAATAATAGCAGCAGGGTGTATTGTCCTTTCCTCATAGCCCGTTTCCAGTAACTTAAGTTTATATTTCATCATTATTTACCTCTGTCTAGATAATACTTTAGAGAAACTAGTAATAAATGAAGCCAAATTGTTGCTTATTTTTGCTAAATCAGCCAATCTTTTTATTTCCTGACTGCAATGCCATAAGTACATGCTGTATGTTATCTGCAGAAGATTTGTGATGTGGTTCATCTCTACATATGCTTTCTGTATTTGAGTTTAGATATTTTTGCAGGTGCATTACTTCAGTTATGATTACCATACATCATGTGCTTCTTTCCACACCTTTGTACAGACTGCACAGAAGTGCAATCTGTTTACCATTTGCTGTTTGGTATCTGCAACTACAGTTTTGAAAAGGACTTGACCTAGTACACGCTACCAAGAATCCACCCTGATCAGGTGAATGGAGATCCAACAGCTTCATATTTGACTCCATGCAACTTACCAGCTGACCAGTGACTCAGCAGGGATACAGGGGATACAGGCTTTACATAGAAACCTCTCAGCTCAGCTTTCTGCCCAGTTACCTTAAAGGGACTGAGTTGAAAGCATGTGAATGCTAGAAAAAATATTCTGTCCTGAGCAAACCAGATCCACTTCAAAGTGATTTACCAAGACTAAAGAATATGATTTGATTATCAAAACATGTTTAGTGTAACGTGACCTTGACTTGGCATTTATGTTTCAAGACTTTAGCAGTTTCTCCTATTGTATAAATTTTATCTAAATACATACTGGGCTATTTTCAGCCTAGCCAATTATCCCATGTAAGAATCAAACCTTGTACCTTGTATCTGTAAGGTAAACACATTAAGTATTATGCCAACTTCCCACCTTTGCAGGTTTTATTCTATATATTACTGACAGCCCTGTCATTAAAAAGATGATGCATTTACTTACATCTAGTCTATGAATTCAATATATTCATAAGATTATGATCCTTCACTTAATCAAACAGAAGATTTCATGTCACAAGGTCACAGATAAATAGAGGTTTGTCCATTCTGCTGTCTTCTCAAAGTAAAAAAAGGGCATCATTAGCGTCCTTGTTGAAATTATTGCATTTCTTATATCCCTCTTGATTCATATCTGATCCTGGGTCGCATGACTTTCTTCTAATTGTCATCTCCACTAACATCCTCTTCGAATCAGTGCTTCCCCTGTATCATTACTGTAAACACAGATGATATACACATTCACAAGTTTTTGTATAATCCAGTGTGGTACAATGTTTCTGACCTAAGTGTTTCTGTAAAATTATACATTACATAATTTCTTTTCTTACAAACATACCTTTATACACCTCTACCTATTTTCTTTAAATACATTTTAAACAACTTTATTTCATTCTTAAATAGAAACATAACTATTTTTGTTATCCTGGGAGATTTATTACCTTTTTTGTAACTCATTATCCTTTTCAGTTTTCTGTAGTTTTCCTTCCGCTAGCTCATCTGTGAACCAGATGAAGTAATATGACTTGTTTATTTTTCCGTGATATACTACAGGTTTGGAGATCCTTTGGAAACCATCCAACAAAATTTTTTAATTCAACATATATGTACACCTGTCACAAAGTATAGCTTCAAAATTGTTTTAGTGGCCACATCTCAATATCAAAATCCTTCATTTTTGTTTTTCCAGTAAGCTGAGCTACTGCCCAGTACAGTAAATTATACTGGAATGTGACCAATCCATACCAATGTTCCGCTAATCTGACATTTCATATCTACACTAGGCCATCAATGGACAACATGAAAATGTTTATATCAATGATGAGTTGTTGAATATTTGAGAGAGGTATGCCTTCCAGGCAAAATTAAAATTATTTCAACAAAACACTTGGACCCAGGCACCGCCGAATAATCCAGAATTCAAAAGTTTTTCATTTATTAAAAATACGAGCTCTTTCACAGTTATACTGCTTCTTCAGACATCAATGCAAACACTAAATGAATTCTATTAAATACTCTAACATTTCTAAAGTTAATTGATCGTGTGACCGATTAAGAATAAAACTTTGCTTAAACATACATGTGTACCTAATATATATATATATATATATATATATATATATATATATATATATATATATGTGTATATATATATATATATATATATATATATATATATATATATATATATATATATATATACACACATTGGCGAATTTCCATTTAATTGAAACGTGAAATTCGCGAGTGGATTTACGTGAAAGTGCGTTTTATCGGAAATGCACTTTTGCGTAAATAAGTAGACAAAACAAAAAATTAAATTAGTTAAATAAAGAAAAACATGCGGTTTGCATGTTAACTTAGTTGTACGTCAACGTTTAGTGTTGATGTACAACTAAGCGGACTGTTGTTGAGATCGTAGTACAGTGGGGATGAGGGAACATTCCCTTTTCCCCAATGTAGTGTGATCCCAGAGTGAGAATATTAAAGTAGAGGGGTGTGGAGGGGCACAGCCCGCACATGGGGGGTGCAGGGGGCTTGACCCCCTGCATAAAAGTGTTTTAAGTGGGTTTTTTTTCATGGATTTACATGAAAGTTCATTTTCATTGAAAAGCACTTTCGTGAAAATGCATTTGTGGATTTACTTTTCGTTGAAACGAAAATTCGATAAAAGACAGTATATATATATATATATATATATATATAAGCAATTATACATCAAAATAATAAGAAAAGTTATTTTCATTTCAATGACAGGTTAAAGAGATAGTTTTATTACTGATGGAGCAGCTACTCAGAACATTGAACATATATTCCAAAATTCATGATTTTATTTTCAGTTTGGCTCAGTTCATTTCATAGGATCATAGGATGTTACTAGGCTAATGACCCTAGGGCCCTTGTAAGCCCAGCCAAGTTCTTACCCTTATTTCCCCTATTGCCAATGTTCAAGAGGGAAACAGGTGGAACACCCAGGGTGAATTTACCGTCATCCATCCAACTGCCCAGACTGCATTTGAAGAAGGCCAAAGAGATACTCTGACATGAAGTGGAAGTCTGCTCCAAAGGTGTGGTAACCTCTGGGAGAAAAATGTGTCCCTCCAGCAGGTTTTATTAATGTCACATACCAGGTTAAAATCTTTTTGGCTGCGGTGGTGTTTTTTTTTCTTAGAATTTTGATGCAACAGGATAGGCAGGAAATCGTGTGCTACTTTTCTTGTACTACTTCTTATGCAAAGTCAATATAGTTACCCTGCTACTTACATGGTATTTTATATTAATGTTTATTGTATTCCACAATGTTTTGGTTACATTGATATAAAAAAATAAACCAGCATTTAATTAATTTGAATATTTCAAAATTAAATGCAGCAATCTTTGAAATACAATTAGCTGTCACTATTGTAACATATATTCAATTCCTACTTGTTTAAACTATGTTATTGAATACATTTTTTTCACTTTTGTGGATTTTATTTGTTTTGTGCTTTTTTTTTCTCTTTTAACTTTTGAAGCAGGTGGATAGGGCAGACAATCAGATGTAAATTTTATTGTACTAATTCTTATAAAAGATTGATATAGTTAACCTGCTACTTAATTGCCAGTCAACATACTATCCCCTAGTAGCTTATACTATAGTTGTTTTCCTGATGGCAAAACAAGTGAAGCCTTATCCCGTGACCTCATTTTTTTAAGTGTTTATTTTTTCCACAATGCTTTGATAACAAGATATCTAAAAATATGTATTTTTTTGTTTATATATTTTTTATATATAATACCATTTTAATATACTTTATAATTTTATATTATATATTTATTATTATATTATATATACATACATATATATATATATAATATTATATATATATATATATATATATGTAATATTATATATATATATATATATATATATATATATATATATATATATATATATATATATATTATTTAATATGCATTTTTTTAAATTAATTTATTTATTTATTAGTCTGACTGGACAAGGGTAGTAGGCCCTTTTTCAGTACAGTTAAATCTTACAAGATGCCATACAATACAATGCAATACAATACAATACACAATACAAAACAATTCAAGGCAAACAGAAAATGTTAACTATCATATACAAAATGCAAAAATCAGTATAAAAAGAAAGAAAAAATACAGAGGAGATAGATATTTGAAATCATTACATTCCACGAAGGTACATTTCAGTTTTACAACAATTGGCTTAGTTTCTGGTGTCAGTCGCAAGGGGATCCAGTATCTGACAGCCTGGGGGACATGATTGACAGACCACGATGCTTTGCCAGAGATGGCCTTCATCTGTCTCCCCTGGGCTTCAGGCTTCTGGCAAAGGTTCCTGCTTCCCTTATAGTGCATGAGCACAAAATTACTAACATGAAACATTCTTCTAAATGAAATTTAAAGGGCATGCTGCTAAATGCTAGGAGTCTTAGCATGAAACTGCACTCATTGCAAGCATTCCTTACCCTGGAGGATGCTGACATTTGTGCAGTCACTGAAACCTGGTTCAAAGCTCTGGAGAGCACCTCAGCCTTACCAGGTTATTCATCCTACCATACTTTCAGACCACAAATGGAGAGCTACAAAGCCAAAGGGGGTGGAGTTTCAAGATTTATCAAAGACATATATACCTCCAGGCTGGTCAAATGGTATGACACACAGGAGACACTCCAAGTGCAGTTAACTGTTGACAAAACACCTATTCAAATCATAGCTAGCTACAGACCCCCAACCATGACTCAGGATGTCCACTCCAACTATCTGGACTTACTTCAATCCATCAAGATTCAACCCTCTACCCTGATGCTGGATGACTTTAACTACCCGACCATAGAGTGGAAGACCTATTCTAGCCCAAACATGAATGCCCAGAGATACCTCAACTTCATCAATGACAATGCATTGGATCAGCTGGTCAACATCCTCACAAGGAGGGAAAATCTCCTGGACCTGGTACTAACCAACAGGAGTAGCCACTGTAGCACCCCTACAGTGTCATCCTCCTCGGTGAGATCCGACCATAAGGCAATCACATTTGAAGTCACCATCTCCCCTGACTCCCCCCTTGTCAGGGTCTAACAAAAAAACTTTTCCAAAGCTGACTACAGCCTCCTGAGAGCAGGTATAAGAAGCTTCACAACCACCATCCCTTCAGTTGGAACTTGCACTAATGTCTAAGCCTACACCAAAAAAACTATATGTGCACCTATATAGCTGCTTGGTCTTAGCAAAACCTGACAGGACCAAATCATCTTCCTCAAGGAAATGTAAACCTGTCTTGTGGACAGCAGCAATAAACAAACTATAGTAAAAGGAAAACAATTGCTGTCCAGGACCAAGAAGGAGCAGGTGCCAAATTAGAAGCAATCTCTCCTTTGTCTGAACAGGCAAATAAGGTCACTGGTGAAATCATCTATGGCTAACTTTGAGTCCAAATTGGCCACATCCATTAAGAACAATCACAAGGCCTTCTTCACATATGTCCGCAATGTCAAAGGTAACACCCAAATCTGCTCTGAACTGGTAGTCAATAACACCACATACACAAACGCCATAGATATAGCCAACCTGTTGGCAGACAGGTTCAGTGAAAACTTCACCCCCCTGTCTCCCCCATCAGTAAACCAGGACATCCCCAGCACTTGCCCCCCTCCCCTCATCACTAAGGAGCAGGTCTTTAATGCCCTCTCAAAGGCAAAAAATACAGTCTCAATGGGACCAGATAACATCCCTGGCTGCATCCTACATGAACTCAGGCATGAGCTGTCAACTCCATTAGGCACCATATTCAACCAAAGCATAAGCACTGGCTTCATCCCAGCTGAATGGAGGGCAGCCACTGTCATCCCGCTACACAAAGGTGGATTGCCCACTGACCCAGGCAATTATAGTCCCAGTAAGTAGCCTGATTTGCAAGGCCATGGAACACATTATCATGGATCTTATAAACAAGGACATTGGCAACCTCCAAACACTTGACCCTACACAGTTTGGTTTTGTCAGAGAGACCATGCCTGTTAAACTTGGTCAACTTCTTCTTAACAGTCACCAAAGCCATGGACGAGAGGAAGATTGTGCATACTGCCTACCTTGACCTAGCCAAAGCCTTTGACACTATTCACCACTCAGACATAATAGATAAACTCTCCCAGCTAAGCATCAACCCGTATGTTATCAGATGGGTAGTTAAGTGGCTCAGTGATAGAACCCACTCTGTCAAAATAGGGGAAGCTACCTCTAGTAGTAGACCCGTAATGAGCAGTGTACCCCAAAGATTGGTCTTGGGGCATCCACTGTTTGGGATATATTTTTCTGAGGTGTAAGCCAAAACCAGGGGTCTGTGGCTGACCAAGTTTGCAGATGACTGTAAGCTGGGTGCTGTTTTAAATTCCCCTAGTGTTGTGAACATCCTCCAAGAGGGCATTACCCAAACTAATGACTGTTGCCAAAAGCATGGCCTCAAATTGAATGCCAAGTAATGCATCATTATTCCCTTTGGGGTAAATGGCATCCCCATTAATTATCACATTAACAACAATGTACTAAGTACTCAATCAGTCGTGAGGGACTTGGGCACCCAGGTTGATAGCAACTTGCCTTTTGACCACCACATTACCTCTGCTGTATGGAAGGCTTTCTACATGGCCCACCTAAAAAATAAGGGTATTTCATCCAGGAATATAGAGGTCATACCATCCCTGTACTCCTCCCTTAACAGACTCATTATCAAGTACAATGCCTGCCTCCTTTGGCATGTACCTTGCCAAGCACATGCAGCAGCTGGAGAGACCACAGAGGTTCCCAACTAGGAAAATCCAGGGTCTCAAACATCTATTCTATACAGATAGGCAAAAATCCCTGTCCCTCTACTCAGTCTCATACAGACTGCTCAGAGCTGACCTGTATCCGGCATACAAGGCCATCTCAGACCCAGCCTTGATGGAGTTGCTGCACATCCGTAAGTCAAACTTCACTTGCGCAAGCATGCATGGCCTTAACCTGGTCGGTGACATTAATAGAACTTGTTAGAGGAATAGGTTTGTGTCCCAAAGACTCCCCCATCTGTGGAATAGACTTCCTCTCCATGTCATGCAGTGCACCTCTCTAGCCCTCTTGAAGAGGAACATGGACGACAATGGGAAACAGAAAATACACCCCTGGGATCCCACCTGTGTCCCTACTGGACTGGGGAAACAGGTGCTGACTTTGAAGAAACAATGACCAAATTCTTGCCTAGGCTTATATGGGCCTTCAGGCCAATAGCCTAGTATCATCCTATGAAGCTATGAATGATGTTACTGGATCTTTAGATGACAGCCAGAAGCTTAGATTATGCAAGAAGATCAATATGAACTACAGACAGAGGACAGATAGACAGAGTTGTAGCAACATTTATCCAGGAGAAGAGTGGCAGGAATGCAGTTTGGAATCCAAGATGTGGGTCCTAAGGTTTGCTTTGAAGTATTTTCGATGTATAACAGCAAAAATCAGGTATCAGAGTGAAACACAGCTGGTAAGTTTTAAAACACATCCAAAGGCAGCAATTCCATCCGGTGTAAGCCTTTTATTGAAACAAACAGATAAATCTGGTAAGCACTTTCACCCAACAGGGCTTCATCAGACCATAATGCATCACTGATAACAACTCCATATATAGTAAAAAATGAAGTAGCAGACCTTTCCCTTAAAAGTTGATCACAAAACAGGAACCAAAAATGATGTAGTGAAGAAATTGTAGATCAACCACCACATAGAATAAAAACGAATTCTTTATTACATGAAATGAGCGCTTTCGCGTGCTTCCAGAGGCACGCTTCTTCAGATAAGTATAAAAACAATGATGATCTCTCTATATATATAGTACAATTATAATTAGTTAATTAGTTAATTAATTCAATTAAACAAAATGTATAATTGATACATTTAAAGGTACACATATGTGATACGGTGCAAGCTTCTTGCAAAACCGAAGCTTATAAATTGTCAAAGCAGAATCTAAGAAGCTGCCAATTGAGGAAATGAAATATAAAACAGTATGTCACATCTTGGTTGAAAGAATCATTACATTGTTTTACATAAACCACACACCCAAGCTGTCAAAATTTATAAATACATAGATTGATAGGCAAACAAATCTCACAGACTCAATAATTAACTCTAAAAACATATTTTAAAACCATATGGATCTAAGAATACATCTAGAAATCAGCATCAACATAGCTACATAACCAACTTATACAGTTATTCGAAGTTATATGGACGTATATTAAAGGTATATATCATAGTCTAATATTACTTGATATTCAATGTAAAAAATAAACATATGTAAGTATGTCTATAACTATATAGAAATGAACTTATATAGATTGTTGTTATTTATATGTTTTATTTTATATTTTTTATTTTTATTTGTGTCCAAAATTAAATTGATGAATAAATATATGTAAATATATGTAAAATATTTGTGTCAATTTATATGTTTTTGGAAAATATTAATATTAATCTTTAAAATTATTATTATTATTGTAATCTACTGTGTTAAATATTGAATATTACATAAAATAACAATATATTTGGACTCGATGCATATCATGTAATAATAATAGTATTTATGAATATATATGACGTATCTATATATAAATATCAATAAATATCAATAAATATATAAAAATCGATAAATATAATATAAGTACATATTTATAATCAAACGGATTTGTAGCTGTATAAATAAATAAATAAATAAATAAATAAATAAATAAATAATGGATGTGATAATCTGACTATATATCAATTTTAAAATGGTGCATCTGTATCATAGTTTTTAATCCATGTACAAACTATATTAAAATATGTATAGTATATCTTAACCATATGAAGGAATGAAACCTATAATTATGCGTATAAGGCATAAATGACAAGTAAATGACAAATATATATAGTATATATATCCATATATAGTAAAAAAAGCGCCAAAAACTGAATTCGAACATTTTCTTAAAGTGACAAGATCATAGTCCAATCAAACATCTTATTCTAAAAAATTAATTACATCACCATCTAAAAAAAATAACAAAAATATAAAAATATATATAAAACTATATATAAAGAAATATGTGTAAAAGAAATTATATAAAAAATATATAAAAAACATAAAAAATACATAAAAAATATACACATTTTAATAAAAATGCATAAATACTGATAAGAATATATATTCAACTAATAAATACTCTTATTTCATAAGATGACAAGTTTCATGTGTCTATTATACACAATATATAATGGTCTTCACCAAAAAGTAGACAATTGGTTCTATCTAAGCCTTCTAGACTTCAAAAATGGTTTCAGGGTTACTTTGTCATTAAGACCTGGATGAAAATCAGCCCTAAATTGAATTATCCATTTAGCCTCCTGTGTTTCAGTATGGTTCCTAGTGTCATCAGCCCTAGGACCTGTGAATAACATCTCAATGACTCTGAAGGTGAACATATGTGTGACACCTCTCTCCAATACATGTTTAGATAGTGCATTGACTGTGGACTTAATTTTAATTTGCTAAATGTGTTCACGTATACTTTCAGTTTTGTGATTGTGCCCCTTTACTCCTCACTCATTAGGCCCATAATAGAGTACAATGTCCCATTTGGGATGTACCTCACTAGACACCTGCAACAACTAGAAAGACCACAGAAATACCTCACTAAGAGGATTAAGGGCCTTAAACAATTACCCTATGAAGCACAACTAAAAAAGCTCCAGCTCTTCACAGTCGCTTACCGTCTGCTCAGAGGTGACCTATGCCTGACCTATAGGGCCATGTCAAACCCTGAACTAATGGACATGCTTCACCTCAAAAAAATGAGATCCCTCAGAATCACTCGTTCTTGTGACTTGAACCTATGTACAACAATAAACAGGACATGCTGGAGGGATAGATTCCTGTCTCAGCAACTCCCCTCACTCTGGAATAGAATCCCAATCCATATTCGACAGAGCTCCTCTCTGACCCTCTTCAAGAGAAATCTTGATGAGTGGATGGGTAATCGTAAGTTCTACCCTGGGATCACTTCAGGAGCCCTGTTGACAGAGGCCCAGGTTACTAATCTAATGGGGAGGTGAAAGACAACACTCTGTGGCTAGGTTTATAAATGCCCATGGGAAGATAGCCTAGTACTTACCTATGAACCTATGAATAAGATGTTTGATTGGACTATGATCTTGTCACTTTAAGAAAATGTTTGAATTCAGTTTTTGGCGCCTTTTTACTGTATAACGAGTTGTTATCAGTGATGCATTATGGTCTGATGAAGCCCTGTTAGGTGAAAGCGCTTACTGGATTTATCTGTTTGTTTCAGTAAAAGACTTACACTGGATGGAATTGCTGCCTTTGAATGTGTTTTAAAACTTATCAGCTGTGTTTTGCTCTGATACCTGATTTTTGCTGTTTTACCATTTAGACTGTGAGGGGAGTGCAGAGTGTTTACTATTTGTGAGTTTTTGTCTTGGTTTGAAGTTAAATTTTGGATGTATGATTTGTCTTAGGTCTTGTGGGAGAGTATTATAACATTTGAATACATATGAGGAGTACATTACTTCACCATGTTTATTGCTTGATCTATGGACTTGGGTAAGATATGTCTCCATAGACCTTAGAAATCTAGAAGGGGAGTGTGACGATGTGGGGTGTTGCCATCTGTGCCAAGAAGAATAGGGCAGTGCATGTATAACATATGCCAGCATAGTTAGCTGGAGTTCTGTAAATAATTTGGTGTCATTTGATTGTCACACTGACTTGTACAGATGGTTGTGTTAAATATGTATCAACAATGTTATTATAACTGACTAAATGTTTATATTTAAACAAAGAATTTTGGAAGGGAAGAGTAGAAGTTTTTGAAATTGTTCTATAGCTTTCAGATACGGCAACAGATCTTATCAAAGCTCTGAGTGTGTATTGCACCAGAGTCAGTATTGCACCAGAGTCAGGTGATCAAATTTGATGTCATTCCATAACCACACTGAGAGGATAGAAATCTCTCAGAAGTTTGTTTTGTTTTGTTTTCTCTGGAACCTGATATAAAGATCTATGACAGTTATCACAGTCAGTTTGTTGACTGAGTTCAGTTCAGTTTAGTTAGTTGGAAGATCATCACCTTGCCTTGTACAAGTAAGAATCTAAGCATCTAATCTTGCCTTGCTGCATTAATTAAGTTAGCTAGAGACAAGTTATTCTTTAGACAGTCAGGAAATACAGTGAGATTAGTTAAGTATTTTTTCTGCCTCTATTTGAATCTGTCCAACTGAGTTATTCTTATTTCTCCTGTGATTGAAACTCTGATGTTTATTGTACTTAGATATTTAGTATTCTCATGTTTTCTATTTTTTTAATTATTATTAAATATTTTATACCTCTCATTCTGGCTGGTCTTTTAGAGAATACTTTTAATATCTTGAGAGCACTTGTGCTTTTTTTTATTGACACCATGACCACTCCGAAAAGGCTTGCTGCTTTGGTTATACTCTACCATTTATATTAGTAGTGCTTTTACTCAGTATAATTGATACCCTTGTAAGATCCTGAGAGTAGTTAACTGTTGGCAGCGTGGTTACTTTAGTCTTGGCAGAAAGGGTACAGCTAGGAAATCTGTGCCAGACTTTCCCAGGAGTACGTGTGTGTGTGTGTGTGTGTGTGTGTGTGTGTGTGTGTGTGTGTGTGTGTGTGTGTGTGTGTGTGAAAATCAAATATGCAGGTGTGGGTGCATCAGATACGTGGAACTAAGACACAGTGCTCCAAAGTGAGCCTTGTTTGGGATATGGAGAGACAGATAGTCCAGTCCCAGATCTAGAGCAGGTTCCCTGTGTGCTCTTGGATGAAATTGTGCTTGATGGAGAGAGCTGCATTTGAAAAATACTATGTAAATCCATTTCTGCTTAAGTAACCATCTCTCCCAGGTGTCAGTGGTGAGGATGAAGGCTCCTTGATTACTGGCCTGGGGTAAAGAGTCCATCACAGGGAGTACTATAACATTACTCTCTTGAGTGCTGGGCATTTGTTTGGATGATAAAGAATACTTTGGGACAGTTTAAGCTGACTGAATTTTTGATTGCTGCGGAATTCCAACCACTTGATTGAGTGATAACAATGAAGGGTTTTGCTTGGAAGATACTGTCTTTTTTATAATATTTTTCTAATATCGTTAAAATGAAGAAGATGATATTTGTTAGTAAGGGAAAGGCACAAGAGAGAGCTGTCAATATATATGAGAGGGTAGTAGTCATTCTGGATTGCAAGAGGAGGTAGGGAAATGTTTTATAGAGTAGACCTAGTTTTATATGCCTTTTAAATAGCTCTTTTTGTTTGTGTAGGTCAAATTTTAGATCATCATCTATGTTGACCCCAAGTAATTTAGTATGCGTGACAACCTCAAGTACAGTGTTTTCTTATTTTTTTTGTGTTTGTGATTGCTTTCAGTAGTTAAAAATTTAAATGTAGCATGCTTTGAAATACAATTAGCAGTCATCATTGCAGTATATATGTTCAATCCCTACTTGTTTAAACTTTGATATTGTTGTCTACATAATGGTTGTTTTTAAGTTTATTAACTGTTATGTATTATAGTCACTGCATAATAAAGCAACAAAAAGCAAGAGTTTGCAAAAAAGAAAAGATGGCAGATCAGAAAGAAAGAGAGAAAAAGAAAAAAGAAGTTGGGTGATGGTGAGTTACAAAATATTAAAGAATGTAATAAAAGACAACTATCCAAAGCAACCAGTTCTAGAAATCCAACCTGAAAATGCTGATGGTGAGAGTTTAGGACTAAAAGTCATCAAACAGAAAGAAGAAATGTTATAATGAAGGATGTTTATTGAAAATCATTAACACTTTTGCCCAGAAACAGACTTTATTAGATCAAACAATGTAAGACAAGTTGCAGTACTTTAGTTTATATGTACATTCAGGTGGGTGGTACATAAATGGCTTGATGTGTTCATTTTGGATTGGTTTGAGGTATCAAGCTCTTTCACATGGAATAAGTGCCTGGAGTGCAACTTGATTTGAATTATCACTGTAGGTGACCAATAAGAAACTTTAATCATAAATGCTATGGGCACAAAATATTAAAATTGCACTTTTTAAACTATCCAGTTATAGTCACAAGGTTTTAAGCATATATTTTGAATAAGAGCAATATACAGAATCAGATTAGTATAGTCTCTTTGTTAAAGAGGTATCACATTAACGGTTCTTCTTATGTGTGACCCAAAATTGTGATCATTCAACAGTTATCTATTCATAGCACCCACTTTTATGGGGTTTTACGTATGACAACAAACAAGTTTACATTTTATCGATAATGAGGAATAAGCTTACATGATTCACATGTTTGGCTTGTTTAGTGAGAAAATTACTGTGATTAACAATTACCCTTTCACCAGGTTTCATTGACAGGGCAAAGAAATTCAAATGTAATAAAAACAAATAATAAAAATTAATAATACTAATAATGATAATAACAAAATAAAGAGCGCTTTCACCTGTGAAAGCCAGGCTTCATGAGATTAAATGGTATAGCCAGGGATAAAAAGTAATATATTAAGAGACAGTAAGGTTAATGAATAGGATAGTGATGATTGTAAAGCAAGATATAAAAGCCAGAAATTCAAAGTTTTACAAAAAACTCTACTGTACTAAAAACATATTAACCACGCTAATAATCTCATGAACAAACAAAATATTAAAAAGTTTAAAAAAATCAGTCACTTCATGAAGTCCCTGGGAATGCAGTCAGTAAAAGAGGCCATAGTTTAGTTTTCTAAGATGTAAAGCATTTTTGCTAGAGCAGTTAACATCCAGGCTGAAAATTTTCAAGCATTTAATCTGATCAGCCATTCTAACTCCTGTTTCTCTAGTAAACATTTTTGTTTCTCACCAGAGGTTCAAATGGAATAGCATCCAAGATGTGAAAGGTGAAGTCTGAGTGCCCGGCTAAAGTCATACTCTGTT
Organism: Protopterus annectens; assembly: GCF_019279795.1. Taxonomy (NCBI): domain Eukaryota; kingdom Metazoa; phylum Chordata; order Ceratodontiformes; family Protopteridae; genus Protopterus; species Protopterus annectens. The sequence goes on from NC_056744.1 coordinate 501,344,565, forward strand.
TGGCAAATGGAATTTTGGAGATAATGAGCGGTACGAGTTATAGATGTTGGCAATGCATAGTTTCAGTTTGGTGATATCTTTTCCCATGTAAAAACATTTGCATTTATCACAGTGTGCCCTGTATTCATTACAAGGAAACTTCTGAACCTGTTTTTATTTATTTATTTTTTCTTCTTTTAAATCAGTTCTTCTGTAAATATTAAAGAATGAAAAAAACAATATAGGAAGATGTACCTAGGAGCAATGTGGCTAGTGAAAATCAAACAAGTAAAATTGAAGCACAATATAAAGCAGATACAATGCAGGGAAACAAAACAAAGCAAGTCTGATATCTTGAGTAAAATGCACACTTTATTGGACTAAAATGTACTCAGTAATCATCCGTATAAATACATTTACATTTAATGCATAGCAGGTGAGATTCATCACTTAATTTGTGGTTTAATCGAGTTACTAAATGCTGGTTCCTTATAAACCAGTAAAAGCATTTGCCAACTATATTTCAGTGCACTCTCCATCATTCTAGATTTTACCATGTACTATTAAAAAATACATCTAAAACTGAAATGTATAACCATTGTTATTAATACCTATTATATGCTTATGGCTAACATTACTCATTTTTATTTCCCAGTATTATTAACAATTTCCTGATTTTTACATCATAAAAATCGATAGTAATGACATTCTGTGAAGTATAGTTGGCACACTGAGAAAGGGCATGTTACTTACATTCCACTGGATGCAAAGAACTTGGAGTTTTCAGAATACAAACACAAACATTATTGCCATAGCATGTAAAGAGACTTTTCTGGTTATATTTCAGCTTATATCTTCTACTCATTAATATTTTAAATATTTAACTTTTCTAGATAACCTTAGGCCTGCATTAAATCATTTTGGATACATCAGATAAATGTAATAAAATATCCCTTCTCTGTATTATATGTTTGACCCCTTGATTGAAAATGTATGTTATAATTTAGGCAGAAGTTCGTTCAAATACATTACTCTGAATAGAAGGCATGGGTGACAGTTTGGCCTTTTCTCCCAAATACATGTTCAGATTTTATATTGCTTATACTAGTTAGGATTTGAATGTAGTTACTCATACTTACTATATTGAGTAGATTCAAATATATGAGCCTCATCCCATCCACAAAACATAGATGAATGAAGCTCTAACTTTGATCCAGAGACTCATGTTCGATTACTGTTGTAGGAGGAGAGGCCAGGTGTGCAAAGGTGAGAGGGATTCACTGATTCCAGCTCTCCAATTTATGTGAGAAGGAGGTGGCTTGCCCCCCCCCCCCCACACTGGCAATACCTGGAGAAATAGAGAAATATCATCCATGGAGAACTTTCCTCCTGAGTCCATATTGCTAAAGTGAGCTAAAAACAAAGGTTAGCAGGTGTAGTAATGGTTTAGTGGATGTTAGTAACTAATAGAGAGGTTTTGTTATAAATATCTGTAATTGCTATTCATTACTTCTGTGAAGGCTTTTAGCCAAGGCACCAAAGCAACTTTTTTATGGAATGAATTTATTTCTCACTGGTCTATTACTCCATGGTGAATTATAGCTTCTTCTTGTTGTTTATGATTATATTAAACCCTCTGCACTTAGAGTTCAAACACCCTGTGATACATTCAACAGCATTCTCTACATTATCTTGCAGAAGTAACTTATTATCCAGCCCCCTTGACTCATTACCTGTTAATAGTGATGCAAAAACACCATTCTTTTCCTGTATCTGCAGACTTAATATGGAGTACAGCTCTGTCTTACTATTGCAAACTCTGCATATTCTGAGCTGCAGACATTGCTGTCCTTCATGTTCCTTGGCACTTCTGTTTTCCTCAGTTTCTGTCATGTCCTTATAATGGCCTGCTTCTGTCTCTGTGTCTGTTGTCCAGTAAGCTACCTCCTGTTATGCTATTGCCCCTTATTTTCCTAAATAATTTTCCACGTTCACCACCTTGTAACTACAACAAATGAGTACCAGTGAGTGCCCCCCCCCCAATTGTTGGCCTCATGTAGCTGTTTCAGTGCTACTGGTGCTTTATGTCAGATTTTGATGATTGTTTCTAAAGACATGCGACTGCAGTGTTTCTCCCCAGGCCTCCACTGAAAATAGGCCCTGTGGAGCCTAATTGGACTTTCCCGGTCAACAAATGTTAAATAAATAAATAAATAATTAAATAAATCCCTACAAATTGCTTTCCTATGCCTCTGAAATAGCCATTTTCTTATTCCCATGCATTTGCAAGGAATGCCTGACTGCATCACAAATAATCTTGTTTCACTGAAAACCTGGGGAAAGAACACCATCAGCTTAGCATGCATTAAGTGGCACAGTTCTGCATACATTAAGTGACATAGTTGATAGATATACTTGCTATTTTGTGCATTTAACAGAACATTGAAGACAATAATATATATGCAATCAATTACATTGCAATCTTGCAAGTCAAACTGAAATGGAGAGAAAGAGAGCAACAGAAGGATAAAAAACATCAAGTGAAGATTAGTGAAAGAAATGCACATTTTGATGTTGTGTAAAATTTATACTTCTAGAGATAAGATCCAGAGAGTGTTAGTATTTAGGAGTGCTTGTAAGTAGAATATGTTTAAAAGAGAGAAAGAAAGATGAATCTAGATGTAGATGTGAGAAAGAGAGGAGTGGGGGAGGTTTGGAGAGGTGATCATCCTGGTGCTTCGAAATCAACATGGTTGGTGGTTAGATGGAAGGAGTTAGTTTGGCTAGTAACAAACAGCTTAGAGTTGGAGAAGCAATGACAGGTTCTGTTGTTGATCTGATTTCAGTTCATGTTTGAACAGTGCTAGTGAGCTAATGAATTCTTAAGAAATGGATGCTGCGGATTGTAACACTCCTCTCTGGGGAGGGGAGCCACCTTCTGCGTGGCCTTTCTGGCTGACCTGGAGCTGGTTGCTGTGTACCAGAGCGGAGGAAGTGCCTCCAATGGTGGCCGATGCACCCAGGGATGATCCCCCCCCCCCAGAGGGGGAGGTAGATCCACCTCACCTGGGCGGCCGATGAGGCCATTAAGTTGAATCCTCCAGGGGGACCATGCAGACCACAGCCATTTACTTCTGAATGGATTCATGCCCTCTTGAACTCTCCCAAGTTCTTTTCAACTTCCCTTATGGTACTTGTCTGCTATCAGTCTCATGGTGGTGTTTATCCCTAGATGGAGTTTACCACCCTCTTTGGCCTGCAAGCACAAACAACCCGACTCCAGGAAGACTTGATCCCAATGCATGGGGGTCACCACTGGCCTCAAACTGACCGCGGGCTGACCCTCGATCACAAGGACTTGGGCCCCCTGGGCGGTATTGGGGAGAAGGACTTCTGTACTCCACATTTCCCATTATTTCAGATTTTGGCCGCACTGCCAGAGTAAAGGTTGTTGCCATAAGAGTTGGTGCCTGATGATATGGTGGCTAAGGGGTTTTCTGGGGATCTAAGGGTCTAGCTGGAGAATACCAGGACACAAGACATTTAAGCGCTGTGCATGTATTTCAGTAGTAAAGAATTTTGTGGGCTTGCTTCAAATGGATTAGTTTAAGGGAACTGGGGAACTCAGGCCAGTGAAGTAGCTTTATGGAGTCACAATGGTCATCTCTGTAGGAGGAGTTAGTAGCAAATTTAGCAATTTTATTCTAAGTGTGATGAATGTAGGTTGTAAGAACTGATACAGCATAAGAAAAAGTTGGAAGTAAGAAGGATGAGGTGATTACATTTCTGGCATTATCAGTAAAGTAATATCTTACCCTAGAAAGCATGCCCAGTCTTTGATGCATTTTTTTCTTGCTACTTCCAGGGTCTAGATATCAAATTTAAGCTGGTAATAACTAGTCCTACTAGTTTTGTTTTGGAGACAATATCAGTTCTTGGGCCATTTATTGAAACTATAGAAAAGTTAGTTTTGGCTTTATAAAGGACGGTACTTTAACATTTCATTTATTTATTTTAGTTTGCTAACCATGTAAGTAGACTGGAGACCCTTTTCCTCCATGATCTGGGCACAGTTGTGTATTATAAATAATAAGTAACATTTATACATATTTCGGACTTGCATAGACACCAAGCACAAGTAAAATAATGATGATGTCCACATGCAGATACATGCAAGTATTATTCAGCTGTCAAGACAGTAGAAATAAATGTGTAATTTATACAGATTTACAAAATGAGAGAAGCTATTCACACACGTATTGTTATTTATATTCCGTGTAATTATTTGCATTAAGTGCAGTATACAATAAACCCTCAACTTTAAAGCATGAGCACTTGGTAGTCTTTTAAATTGGTTTTCAATTTGTCTAGAGTATGTTTTTGCCTGATTTTAGTTGGTAGCAAATTCCAAGTGGTCAGTTACAGTTTAGTAAATGGTCTTTCTCCTGTGCTAGTTTTGAACTATGGTCTTGTAAGCGATAATCCTCCCTGCCAATTGTCCCTCAGTGTGTAATTGGTCTGCTTTATTTCTAGTCTTATCCTTAGGGAGGACAATAGCCCATCTGAAGAAGTTTGTAGATTTGTGAGCAAAGGACAACTGTTGCTCTTTCATTGACTGGAAGATGTGTCTATGGATAGGCCAGCAGTACAAAATGGCTAATTTTATTAGTAGTGATTTGTATTTTATGGGTATTTGCACACAAGTGCTGCACTAAGAGGGATAGTCCAGCCATGCTCTTTCTTTGGTACTAACACATTTGAGTATGGAGATGTGCTATCTCATAGAAGATTTTCAGCTGGTATACGATTCTGCTTATGACATAACCAGTATTTTCTAAGTGAAAGGGTGCGGTCTAGGATTATTCCCAGGTACCTTTGTTCAGTGATTACTGTAAGTTGGGGGGGTCTATATGTATGAGTTGAGGGAGTTTTTGGAAGTTTTTGTTGGATGCCAAATAAAATTATGCTTGACTTTTTATGGTTAATTATTGGCATGTTTGTAGTTCTTCAATGACATAGATGTGTAAAGTTTGTTTGTAGTTTATTGCAGGAACTGATCCCAGTAGCTGATTTAAGTATTAAGAGCTCAGCAGCATATAGTATAGAGTTGACTTGTGGAAGGCTATATCATTAATGATGAAAGAGGACAATATTGGATCTAAAACAGAACTGCAAGGTGCTCCTAGATTGACAGATGCTAGTGAAGATAAGCTATTTTCTGCAAAGACCTGGAAACTTCATCTAGCTTAACTATGCTTCACCTAAGACTGGAACCCAGAACCTTCATAATACCATTCTGGTTTTTCTAACCATTAAACTACAGAAGCAACCAAGTTATGTAAGCTGCCCATAGCCTGTCCCACAGAGCCATAGTCATCTACTTCTTGTAGGTACTGTACCCAGGAACAGACTAGGAAGAGATAGACTACTCACCACCAACCCCCAAACACTCTTGACTCTGCTCTTTTTGCAACCCCTATTAAATATATCTCTGAGTCTTTCACACCCCCAACACCCAACACCTACTAGATGTCACTCTAATTACTGAAACAGCAGTACCCTCTAACTGGCCATGAAGTACCTTTCAATTTAATGCAATAACTGTAAAGAAAATAAAAGAAATCCAAGTCACTCCTGTTAAAACGTACTAATTATGTGTCTGGATTTAGTCAATTACATCGAAAATTCTTCAAGCTAGCAACTGACAAAATTGTCAACCCCCTGATAGAGTTAATCTCTACCTCACAACAACAGCAGTGCCTGTACAATTCAGACATACTAAAATACTAGTTCTACCAAATATGCATGCAACCAAATGTCCTAATTTTTACAGATCTGTCTCAAACATTTGTTCATTAACTAAACTCCTTGAAAACATACTGCATAAGCAGCTCTTCGAACATATAAGTAGCTATGGTTTATTCTAGGATCAATTACATGGCTTCAAAAACTCTTTTAGCAGTCTTGCAGCCTTGCTTTCTGCTACAAATAATATTTATCATAATGTCAATGAAGGAAACAGTGCAGCTGGTGTTTTTGTTGATACGACCAGAGTCTTCAAGACAGTTAACCACCAACTTCTTATACATAAACTTAAAAAATTAAACTTTAGTTGCAATATATTATCTTGATTCCAAAATTATCTTAAAGACAGAACATTTCATTTTTTCAGTAATGTCTTCTCAAACAACGAAATGCTAAGTATAGGTGTGTCACAAGGTTCAAACCTGGGACCTCTTCTCAATTATCTTAACCTTCAGGCACCTAACCTTAAGATCAGAATGTATGCAGATAATATTCACTTTAGGCCAGCACAAAAAAAAAAAACAAAAAAAAACAGGCAATGTGGTAAGATCTCAACTAATAAATACATAACTGGGTCATTTTTTTTTTTATGTGGACCCGGGCTGGAACAATATCATGGCTTAATTGCTGGATCTATGCATCATAATTCAAGAATATGAACTCTAGGGTGGGAGATCAATCCATACCTCTAATTACCATGACTAGGACACACACCTCCTGAATTAATCCTCACAATGGACAAAACAACAGCAGTTGCTAAGATTTAATGGAATAAGTCATTGGAAACAGTGAGGTAGTCAGCATAAGGACAGAATATGCAGTATTAACCCCCCCCCAAAAAATGTGCAGAATCCGTGACTGAACAGTTAGCACTATCACCCTTAGTACTGAAAGAGCAGAAAAAATGTGGTTTCTATTCCCACATAAGGTTTTTCATGCATTTTGGCTAAAAAATATTTTGTCTAGGTAGTAAACAGGATCAAGGGAAATACATGACCCCAAAAAAATCACTGTGTAGCACATAGATTGTTAATGTTAGAAGATGGTACTAAATTAACTCAGTGTCTATATCAAGCACAGGGTGTCTTTCATTACCTCTCCTCCCACTGCCCCATTAAAAATACAGAAAAAATAATCATGGTCAGAAGATGGCATAATGGTTAAGGTGTTCACCTTACAGTCACAAGGTGCAGGGTTTGATTCTCACATGGGGAAATTGGCTAGGCTTGAAATGGACCACAAGAGTAGTTAGCCTAGTACTAATCTATGAACCTATGACAAATATGCAACACAGATGGCATGGGAAGTAGGTACCTTGAGCAGTGGTACACCATGGCACTAAGTACTACTTGGGGGATAATCTGCAATAGCACAGACAATCTTACCTCATTCATATTTAATGCCACCTTTATTTGTTTTGATGTAACCAAAGCATTATGGAGAAAAAAACACTTAAATAGAATGGGACAGGCAAGAGGTGTAGGGAGAAGTACAAAAACAGGGTAGTCGAGCTAGTCTACTGTCCCTTTTCAGTCATGACTCAAGCACAAAAGTACAATTGAAAAACAACATTTCTACAAATTATGTGCAAGTTACAATTACAAAAGATATAGTTCCAGGTGCTGTTACAAAGCAAATGTGCATGTAAACAATCATACAATAGTGGAACTGCAAAGGAATTAGAATAAGAAAACATGTGATGGACAGTAGAAGACATGTTATATGGTCTGCATATTTATCAGTAGAATTTTTGTAAAATAGTATAATAGTGGTTTTCTAGTCTTAAATAGTATTATAGTCAACATAAATAAAATATATTTTATTTTTTAATTTTTATTTTACATTTATTTACCGGGAGAGTCCGACTGGGTATAAACCCCTTTTCCAGTGGAGGCACGGGGAGAAAAAGCACCGTTGTTAGTAGACTATTATGTTAGTAGAAAGAAAATCATATAATACAATAAAGAAAAAAATAGTAACAGACATTCATAACGGGAAAAAGACTAAAACAGAATAAATTGGTCAAGTGGAAGACAAGGCCAATAATCTTGTATAACAATGCTTCTAGAAGACAGTTCTTACAGTAGCAGCAGGTAGTGAAATTGTATACAATGAGAGTGCAATTATGATGCTTAGTCTTATATACAGATAGCATAGCAAACTGAAGACTTAAAATTTGATAGATATTAACAGTGAGATCGAAAAAAACAACATAAGGTAGTCATATGACTTAAATTCAATGCTCATCACATATGCAATTAAAATTTTAAAATCTCATAGGATCATAGGAATTTACTAGACTACTGGCCTTGAGGCCCTTGAAAGCCTAGCCAAGAATGTAACCCATGTTTTGACAAGTCAGCATCCGATGCCCCTGTCCAGCAGGGACACAGGTGGAATCCCATGGGTGTATTTTCTGTTCCCCATCCAGTTATCCAGGTTGCACTTAAAAAGAATTAATGAGATATGCTGGGTTGAATGATAATATAAATATTTCTAATGTGTTAAAATTATAAATTATCCCTGTGTTTTATTGTTTTTAATCTTGTTCATAATTTTTTATGTTATATTTTTGTGTATAATATTTATTTTTTGTTTAGTGTAATATATGTTTTGAAAAGTTCTGAAAGATTTAAAAACAATTACATAGTATAATGATATTGTAATTAGTCACCTGGTTTGTGATGTGCTTATGAATGATTGGTCAATGGTGTGTTTAAATATGTATCACTTGGTGCTGTTACTTTGTTCTGATGACATTTGGCAATAAACCTGATGAAAGCGCTTAAATATAAATATCTGGGTCATTTTCTTTTCCTTTTGGCACAGTGTTTTGTTGTTACCGGCTTTATTTACTTTTTGTATTTGATTAATGAGGTACTCTGCTTGAAATGGGGAGGGAGTGTATTCCACAGAAGGGGGAGTGTCTGGGACAGAAATCTGTCCTGCCAACAAGTCCTATTGATGTCACAGACCAGGTTGAGGTCAAGAGTGCAGATTACTCGAGTGGAGCTTTACTTGCAGATATGCAGTAGTCCCATCAAGGCAGAGTCTGAGATTGCTTTGTATGCCAGTCAGAGGTCACCTCTGAAGAGTCTGTATGAGACTGAGTAGAGGGACACGACTTTTAAACTATTTGCGTATAGTAGTTGTTTGAGGTCCTGGATTCTCCTGATGAGGAACCTCTGTGGTCTCTCCAGCTTCTGCATGTGGTTTGTGAGGTACATGCCGAAAGGGGCATTATACTCAATAATGCGTCTTATCACGGATGAATACAGGGATGTTATGATATCCTTGTTGCTGGATGAGATACCCTTACTAATGAGGTAGACCATGTAGAAAGCCTTCCATACAACAGAAGCAATATGGTGGTCAAAAATCAGTTTGCTGTCAACCTGGGTGCCAAAGTCCCTCACGACTGATTAAGTGGTTAGGACCTTGTTATTAATGTGATCATTTGTGGGGACATCGCTCTCTCCAAAGGGGATGATGATGTATTTTTTGGCATTCAGTTTGAGGCCATGTGTCTGGCACCAGACATTTGTTTGGGTGAGACCGCCTTGGAGGATGTCCACATCACTGTGAATTGATGACAGCTCCCAGCTTGCAGTCATCTGCAAATTAGGTCAGCCATAGCCCATGGGTTTTGGCCTGCATCTCAGAAAACTATATCCCAAACAACAGAGGCCCCAAGACCAATCCCTAAGATACATCCCTCATTATGGGTCTACTGATTGAGGTGGTTTCCCCTATTTTGACTAGGTGGGTTTTATCAGTAAGCCAGTTTGCTACCATCTGGTAACATACAGATTGATGCCTAGTTGAGAGAGTGTATCTATTATACCCAAGTGAGGAATAGTATCAAAGGCTTTGGCCCGGTCAAGGTAGGTGGTGTGCACTATCTTCATCTCATCCATAGCTTTGGTGACTGTCTCAAAGAAGTCGACCAGATTTAACAGGCATGACCTTACCTTGACAAAACCAAACTGTGTGGGTGATTGGAGGTTGCCAATGTCCTTGTTAATGATGTCCATGATAATCCATGGCCTTGCAAATCAGGCTAGTTAGGCGATGGGTCTATAATTTCCTGGATCATGGATGCTCCACCTTTGTGCAAATGGATGACAGTGTCTGCCCTCCACTTGGCAGAGATGAAGCTGGTACTCAGGCTTTGATTAAATAGGGTGCCTAATGATGCTGGAGTTTCCTGCCTGAGTTCATGTAGGATGCAGCCTGGGATGTTATTGGCTCTCATGGAGGCTGTATGTTTTACCTTTGAGAGGGCGGTGATGACTTGCTCCCTAGAGATAAGGGGAGAGATGCAGGTGCTAGGGATGTCCTGATTTAGTGATGGGGGGCAGAGGGGTGAAGTTTTCACTGAACCTGTATGCCAGCAGGTTGGCTATATCTGCAGCATTTGTGTATGTGGTGTCCTTGACCACCAGTTCTGAACAGATCTCAGTGCTTCCTTTGAGACTGTATACATAGATGGCCTTATGATTGTCTTTAGTAGATGTGGGCAATTTGGACTCAAAGTTTACTTTTGAAGAGTTCACTAGTGCTCCTATTTGCTTGTTCAGGCTAAGGAGAGTTAGCTTCCAATTAGCATCTGCTCCTTCTTGGTCCTGGACAGCAATTTTTTCCTTTTATTATAGAGTTTATTTATTGCAGATGTCCACCAGACTGGTTTACTCTTCCTTGAGGAAAATGATTTTATCCTTCTGGTATTCCTGATTCCATGCAACTATACGAATGTTTGTATAGTACTTTGGTGTAGGTTTGGACATATGTTCCATTTCCTATGGAGGGAGAGGAGGCTGTGAAGCTGTTTAAACCTCCCCCTCAGGAGGTTGTAATCAGCTTTGGAGATTTTTTTTTGTTTGACCCTAGCTTGGGGGGGGGGGGGGTCAGGGAAGATGGTGACTTTGAAAGGAAACGCTTTGTGGTTGGATCTTACCAGGGAGGATGACACTGTCAGGATGCTGTAGTGGTTACTCATTTTGGTTAATATCCAAGTCCAAGATATTATCACCATTCTGGGGGTGCTCTCCACAGCTTTGAACCAGGTTTCTGTGACTGCAGAAATGTCAGCATCTTCCAGAGCTAAGAATGTTTGCAATGAGTGCGGTTTCATGTTTGGACTCCTAGTATTTAGCAGCATGACCTTTAATTTGTGTTTTGATAAAATTTTCATGTTGGTAGCTTTGACCTCATGGCATTACTTAAAAAAGGCACTATGGGAGAGGCAAGAGCCTTTTCCATAAGTCTGAAGCCTAAGGGAGACAGATGCAGGCCATCTCTGGCAAGGCATTGTGGTCTGTCTATCATGTCTTCCCAGGCTGTCAGGTACTGAATCCCCTTTGATTGACACCAGAAACTAAGCCACTTGTTAAAGTCAATCATTTTCTGTTTGCATTGAGGCATTAGTCTGGGAAACAATAAAATGCTACTTAAGGCTAGTAAACATACCTGCCTGGGACAAATATTCAGTGAGCTCAATCATGCCTCTCTTCACATAGTACAAGGAGGTGTGTCTCAAGTCATTCTTGCCAACATGGACTATGACAGAGTCATAACAATACCTGTTGTTGTAAGACTTGAGTACGTGGGTGATATGGTGGACTCTGACACCTTACAAACAACTAACTATGACTTTCTCCTTATCCAGCCTGGGGAGGGGCACATCTATTTGTCTCACAATAGAGTCTCCTATGACTAATATGTTGGGTTTATGTTTAGGCCTTAGTGGCTGTGAGACACAGGTATGTTGACTATGTGCAGTGTGTGGTGTGGTGGGCAGTGGAGTTTGTGTGTGTTTTTACCTCGGAGGTCTCTTTTGTTTGGGTATGTTTTTGTTGAGGACATCCGCATATGTAGGTGTGTGTTGTGTAGGTGTGGGTGGTGTTTGAGGTGTGGTGTTTGTGTTGACAACTTTCTCAGTGCCAGATATACTAGCATGTGAGGGAAAGAGCGTAGACTTTAGGTTCTTAATATAATTGCATCTGTCAGAAATGATGTTCCTAGGTGGTAGAAGTAGAGTGTTGTCCATGCACATGAGGCAGTTACTACACTGTCTCAGGAAGCCCATATCAACCAGACTGGCAGGAGAAACTGTAGGACATTGTCCAGCCATATTTGTGAGCATCTGAGGGAGAGAGGCCAGAGAGAGCTAAGTGGGTAAATGGTGGAAGGCCTAAGAGAAGTACTACTAGGTGATCACACAAGTGCTAATAAGGGAAAATTAATAGCTGGAATACCTTGCAGTGGGTTAAAAACAGTGCAGCTGCAGTGTGTGATGTGCAAACAAGCCCAAACCAGCTCAAATTCAAGGTTTAAATACCACAAAAAATAGAAGGATCTAGTAACACAGTAATCTTGCCATTCTAGCTATTCCCTGCTTTCTTTACCAGCTTATGTCAGACAAGGTACAGACAGCTCTGCTACTGTCACTAGCAGAGGAGACAGGCTGCTACCAACACAAAATGGCTGCCAGAAACACAGAAGGCAAACACAAACAGCTCTGGATGTAGCAAACTTTGCACCCAGACTGTGCTACTCAATTTAAGGGTAAAAACATAGCAAGACTCACAAAAAAGCACAGATTAACCACTTACAGACAAAAACAGAACTCACAGTATGAAAAAGATACAGTTAAACAGTAATAAAATGCAGTAAAATGTAGTAATGAATTGCAGTAAATTGCAATGAGATACAGTTAAACAGTAATGAAATGCAGGTAATCAGTAAATTGCTTTAAAATAGTGTAGATGTAATAAATTAGCTCATAATCACAACAGTAAAAAACAGCTCAAATAAAGCAGCAATTCAGTAGAATACTGTCATCAATTTAATCAGGCTACCGATAAGCAGTATTAAATGTGGCAAACTAAATGCAGTTGAATACCTTAGCCCAAGCAGCAAAATGAAGTAGGAAGAGGAGCAATATATATATATATATATATATATATATATATATATATATATATATATATATATATATATCTACACAGACACACACACACACACACACACACACACGCACGCACACACACACACACACACACACACACACACACACACACACACACACACACACACACTTTTTTTTTTTTGTAAGTAGAAAGTGGGGAGACAGAAGTTAATTCAAGGTTAAGAAGCTAAAAGGGTGGGCCTTCACAACTGATCTCACTGTACTCAGTAGACTGAGCTGATGCAATGGGTGGGCCTAGCTGATGCACTGGGACTGAGAGGAGCGTCCAATATCAAATTTAGAGTAGGGGCGGGCAACTCAAAAGCCACCAAGCAAGACCACAACAGCAGATAGGCAGGTTAGTCAGGATACAAGGTCAGAAAAGAGGTAAGGATTCAATTCACTAAGCCAAAAGAAACAGCTGTACAGTTTAAACAGATATGCAGCAAATATTGTTTGAGTTAATCAGAAGTGCAGAAAACAGTTGAACATAAGCACTTATCTTTTGTAGTCTCTCAACAGGTTTTTGGAAAACAGCACAACAAGGGCAGAAGGCCTAACATACTGCAGCTTTTAGCAAACAAGCACAAACTGCTTTAAACACTGGCTATTTAAGGCAGATAAACAAGAACCAGCCAAAGTTCAAATTATCCAGTCAAAATATCTTAAAACAGAGACCTGTAGCAGGTAGCAGATCTGTAGCAGATCAGACCAAACTGAAACTCACTCCCATGAAGCAATAGCTAGGTCTCTCTAGACAAAAGGTTAACTGTACTACAAGCTCCAAAGGTCAAAAATAGTACTAGATTCAGCTCTAAGATAGTATTTTTCAAATGCAGCAACAAATAAAATGAACAGAACAAGTAGAGAAAACAAAAAGGATACAAAGATCAGAACAGAAGTAAGAATTCAATTCACTAATCCTAAAAAACTGTGCACAGTTTAAACAGATATGCAGCAAATAAATAATTCCAGACATCATGCTCCAGACAGAATAGCTTTGTGGATTTATTTAGCCAGTATCCCAGAAGCAGGTGCATGCCGACTATTGAAACAGGAAGCCTTTCAAACTTTTCCTGAAAGTGTTCAAGGTATTTTTTTTTCTCATCTGACGGCAGATGGTCCCAGAGAGCAAGATCTATTCTAAAGAATGTTTTTGACTGATGCCTTGTTACATCTTGGTCTGGCAAAATAAGAGTAACATCCTAACTGCTTTCGAGTGAGTATGCTTGTTCTCTATGTGGCAATTTAGCTTGTAGAGAGGGACAGTAACCTAATATAACAATTTGAAGATTAGTGTGCCTAACAGCAGAGTAGGTTGGCTTGATATAGGAAGCCAATGTGCCTGCATAGTAGTCACAGTGATGTGTCCTATTATCTGCAAGCAGGACAAATGTTAATATTTTTGATTCTATTGTTTGAAGGTTTTATGTGTTAAGGGCTGACTGTAAGCTAATGAGTGGGAAGTCTGTTTTCTAGCTTAGGGATTAAAACATTTTTATTATGGATATTTTTGCAGCAGCAGTCCTGTCTGGTAAGGTCAGACCACAAAGTGGTCTCCTTTGAAGTAAAAATAAAACCCGTAACCCTAGCTAAGTCTGAAATGTTCAGGAGCTACTCTAAGGCTAATTTCCTACTATTAAGTTATAACCTGGCAAAGTTTTATGCCCCCATAAACCCTGAGAACACTGCTGCTTATGTGGGGCTGTTCACAGAAACCTTATACGAGTATGTTAATAGCTGCATACAGGCAGCTGTACCCACCAGGAATTAGTCTAGAACTAACTCAAAAAAGCATCCTGGGGGAATCACAACATCAGCAGGCTATATAACTGAAGGAAGAAAATCATTGCAAAATTAGGAGATGTTGCACCCAGCAGGATGAAAGCACTCTCATCAAACAACTCAGAGGGCCAATACAGTCTATCAAAGCCAAATCTGAGGTAAATTTTGCCCCCTAGACTAATACAACCACAAGGCATTCTTTAGCTATGTTCACAACCTCAAAGGCAATGTGCAGTTGTCTGCAGAGCTCATTGTTAATGGATGCACCTATAGATTCATAGATTAGTATTAGGCTAACTGCCCTTGTGGACCATTTTAAGCCTAGCCAATTACTCCATGTGAGAATCAAACCCTGCACCTTGTGGCTGTAAGGAAAACACTTTAACCATTATGCCATCCTCCCACCCCTATACTGAGCCAAAGGTATATAAAACCTACTGGCAGAGAAATTTAGTTCTTACTTTACCCCTCTCTTATCCTCATCCTCCCCTCAGGAAATACCATCAAATATAACTTCCCTTACTATCACTGCTCTCTCTAAGGTGACGTACACTGCATTGATGGGCCCAGAGAATATCTTAGGATGCTTTCTAAATAGCATGAAACATGACCTATCAGGTCCTCTGGAATTTCTGTATAACTGTAGACACCAAACAGGATTTGTGCCTCATGAATGGAGAACAGCAACGGTCAACCCTCTGCACAAAGGTGGGCCATCTACAGGCCATAGAAACTACAAACCCAAAAAGTCTCATTAGTCTCATATACAAAGCCATGGAAAGAATTATAACGGAAATGATCAGTAATGACATAAGAAACCTCCCGACACTGGATCCAACTCAATTTGGTTTCATCAAGGGCAGGTGATGCCTATTCAACCTGGTGGACTACTTTGAGATGATCACCAAAGCAATGGATGAGGGCAAAGAGGTTCACACTGCCTACCTTTTCCTGGCCAAGGCATTTGACACAATGCTGTACTCAGGTGTTATTGATAAACTTAAGATGATAGGTATAAACCCTTATGTCATCCTGCAAATAGCCAGCTGGCTCACAGATAGGATCAAGGAAGTTAGAATTGGGGAGTCCACCTCTTTATAGAGGCCAGTACAAGCAGTGTCTTTCAAGGATCAGTCTTGGGACTACTCCTTTTTGGAAGTTATTTCTTTGAAATCAAGGCCCATGTCAAGACCCTCTGGATGAACAAATTTGCAGACAATTGTAAATTAGGAGAAGTCACAGAATCCACCACAGGCACTAATGTTCTCCAGAAACGGCTGACAGAAACAAATAACTAGTGTTGAGCCATGGGCTAAAACTAAATGCCAGGAAATGCACAATAATATCCTTAGGGAATTTATCCACCCCTGGTAAATATCATATTGACAACACACCCCTAAGATTCAACCCAGCAGTCTGGGACCTGGGGACACCAATAAACAGTAAGCTAGCCTTTGACCGTCACGTGTCTACAGTAGTGAGGAAATCATTTTATGTTGTGCAATTTATAACAAAGGTGTGGCATCTAGGTTCAAGGAGGTTGTTGTTCCACTATTTTCAGTATTCTAGTCAAGACTAGACTGAATCAAAACTAGTAAACTAGTCCTGTGGCAGCAGGTGTAAGTGTAGGGCTGTGGTAGTAGGTGTAAGTTTAGGGCTGGAGTACAGATGGTCCTGGGTTGTAGCATAGGGTGTGCAAATTATTTTCCACAAAACAAATAGCACCAGAATGATGAGTTAAATGTTGTCTATGATATAAATAGGACCTGCTAGAGAGACAGGTATGTATCCCAGAGACTGCCTCATCTCTGGAACAGGCTCCCCATCCATACGAAGCAGAGCGCCTCCCTAACCCAGTTCAAGTGTAACTTGGACAATTAGATGGGGAACAGGAAATTCACCCCTAGTTTGGTACCTCTGTCTCTAATGGGTACAGGCAATCTGTAAATGGTTCATTTCCCAGTCTCCTGCTTATAAATGTTTCATCTTCCAAGCCTCTGCTTACACTTATCAAGGGTACCAGAACTTGTCAAAGATTTGGGATGCATGGCTAAGCTTAAAAAGGCCATTGTGGTTGTTAAGTCTAGTAAACACCTATGAATCTGTTCATCAGACCTATTATTGAGTACGGTTCCCCTTTTGGTATGTACCTAAACAGGCACATCCAACAACATGAATGTCCACAGACGTTTCTCACTAAAAGAATACAGGGCATAATTAACATGTCCTATGCAGACTACTTCAAAGACCTAGCCCTGTATTCTGTCTCCTATAGGCTGTTGAAGGGAAAATCAATCCCTGGAATGCAAGGCATTATCAGACCCCACAGTGATATGCCTCCTGCATATCTGCAAAACAAGCAACACCAGAATTACCCATTCTAAAGACTTAAACCTTGCCTGTGATATAAACAGGATCTGCTGGAGAAACAGTTCTGTATCCCGGAGACTACCTCTTCTCTGGAACAGAATCCCCATCCATATGAAACAGAGTTCCTCCCTAACTCAATTCAAGTGTAAGTTGGACAGGGAATGAATGCAGCCTATAAATTGGTCATCTTTAAGACCCATACTTGTAAATGTTTCATCTCCCAAGCCCCTGTTTACATTTATCCATGGTTCCAGACCTTGTCATAAATTTGAGATGCATGTCTAGGCTTAAAAAGGCCCCAGAGGTCATTAGCCTAGTACACACCTATGAACTTATGAAACAGAAGGCGAGAGGAGATGGGAGATATGATATTTTAGCTGAGAAATACTTTGTTTGTAATCATATTAGTATGAGTAGTGAAGTGAAGGAAGGGGTTAGGTGTGAGTCCAAGGTATTTTTGTTTCATTACATTAGGTCTGTGGCTACTGTTTAATTCCTTGTACCAGGGATGGTATTGTATGGAGAATCTTTGGACTTGAGAATACCATAACATTAGATTTACAGGAGATGATTAATAATCTGTTAGAGTGTAGCCATGTGCAAATGACTGAAAATTTTGAATTGCAAATTAGTCTGAGGAGCTGAAAGTTTGTTTTTTTTTGCTGACATCAAGACAATATCATCTACATACATTCTGATCTTATGGTTAGGTAGCTTACCACAAAGTAAGACAGAAAACTTCAGCGCTTTCCATCAGTGATTCCCTTAGAGCAGCAACAACTTTCTTAAAATACTTTGCTAACCTTCAAACTTACAAATAAACCTACAGTTGGTCCAGTGGTGCAAGGTTTGATTTCTTCAACTTCTGCTGCATATCTACGTGACTCTGAACAAGTGAATTAACCAGACACCACTCATGAGCTGAGTCTCAAAAGGGTCCATGGAGTGTTCTACCCCAGAAAACAAATACAAATAAATAACTCTACCATGCAACTCTGAAATAAGCATACATCCCCAACAGTAGCATCAACCTTTCTAGATTTTATATTTTATTTTCATTGCAATCAGTGCCCCAGAAACATATCATCATACAACATCCAGCAGCAGTATTTAACTGCTCATATTTTTATATCATTTTTATATGTTTGTGTGTAAACGTCACTACAGTTCTTCTTATATAAAGCATTTACATTCTTCCCAACCGACCACCAAAATACTGCAAACAAAATATTCTGCCTTCTCAGCCTTTTTAACTATAGGTGGGAATAACCATGAACTAATGCAGGAGTTTAGTGCCAAGCGTGGTCTCTACAAACAGCCAAACTTGACCCCAGCCTCCAGCCAAAAACTCAGTAATCCAGTAAAAGGAGCCTTCAGATTATTCCTCTTTTTAACTTCATTTTTTTCTCTTTTTTATCATTGAATCTAGTTGATACCATCACCCAGAAAAGGTCCAAATAACACCTGCTCAATCAATTTTGAAGCAATATCTGTCTGTCCCTTGGGTCCCTAGGCCTCGCCTGTGCATCTAGCTTGACTGACTCGATGAAACCTGCTAACACATTTCATCTTATAAAAAAGGACAGTTTAACCAGAACTTGGGATGCACCCTTTGCTACCTGCATGCCTGTTTCTGTTCTAACTAGCAGGAACCTTCAACCAGTTGATTGACATAAAGCCACTCAACCCGATCTTTGCTTCTCCCTACCCCTACTGGACTGCTATCTTGACAAGGAAGAAGAAGGAACTGGTGTTTTTCTCCTAGAATCTCATTGAAAAAAAGAACTACCACAAGCCAGTCAACAAAAAGAATAAATATATACGCTGTCTGTTGCTAAACTTGCAGTTCATTAGCTGATAATGTTGTGAATGAAAGGTTAATAATCTTGACAGCACCTTCTGTTTCTAAGCCAGTGCCTCTGCTGCAGTGGTCCATTTGAATGTGCCATCTGTTATAGGTGTGCCTCACTAAAGCATGAGCTTCATTCATGACGTTCATGAACAAAATTTCTGGTGCAAATGTTACTGTATGGGAGTTTATGTACAAATAGCTGCATTGATGTAATGAATTGTTAGTACAGTCTGCTTCTCTTCTAACAATAACACTTTCAGGATCACATTGCTTCCATATGACTTTCATATCATTATAGCTTATTTCTCATCTTTGACCATTATGGATCTGCCAGCAGCATACATGATAAAATAATCAGGAGTGTCAGTGGAGAAACAGGTTGTACAGTCACCTTTGATTGGATTGCTGACACATGGAATGGCATTGGGGGGTTGCTACATGCCTGAGTCTGATGTGCTGTTAAGCTGAAGTCCCATCTCATTGAGTTAGTGGTAGCACAGGTGAGTTGTAAAATATCCCATGGCACCTATTGAAAAGAGTAGGGGGAGGTCCTTGATGCCTTGGCCAGATGTCCCCTAGCAGTATTAAAACCACCTTGGGTGCCCCTTAAAAGAAGCCACCAGCCTAGTATGACTAACTCAGTCAACAAAGGATAACTAATAGAATAGATGATATTCAATATCTGCATAGTACTGATGTATAACTGCTACACACACACACACATATATATATATATATATATATATATATATATATATATATATATATATATATATAAATATATATATATAGTTCCATTCTCATTAACAATTCCACCCATTCGTTCTTGAATGTAAGAGTTTGAGATATCAAGTCCCATCCTATATGTTTGCCTGTGAGGTTATGCACTCCTGAACTTCATCACAAATACAGTTCCTCTGTTCTCATGACGTAGATTCAGACTATATATGTCCAGAATCATTTGTGAATGTAGCACATTTCTGGGAAATGACACATTAAATAAAATGTTGTGTATTATATAGCAGCCAAGTTTTTCTAAATAATACTTAAGTTCAGTTTCAAAGGCAAGTAGAGAAATATTTCCAATAATCAGGAGATAATGAGGCATATACTTTACAAAACCTTTGTGGATAAATGTCCATGCAAAATTCCATCAACTTATATAATAATATAACAAATAGCAGGCTTAGAAGATTTCAGGATTTAACTGACAATAATGATGTTATAAATGTATGTCCTGTGTTTGGCCATGGAACTTCTTTAAGAGACACCCAGTGGTCACACACATCCACCAGGAATTCATTTTGTTGAAAGGGTAATTTTTAGTATGGTAAGTCTGGTGTAGAACAAAAATTAATAAGTTCATCAAGTCAAGGGCACATTTGGATGTAATGAGAATGCAGCATATAAATATGTTTGTATGTGCTTTCTAATTTACTGAAACTGTTGTGCAGTAATCCTCCAAAGAAACATTTAAGCCTGTTTTTGTACTGTTGTTCATATGTCGATATTTTTTATTAAGCTTATGGCCTAGGTGATTATCAAGAACCTTAACTATATCATATTGGTGCAGAAAAGTGTTAGGTGTTCAGCATAACTCTCAAGCTGTAAACATCAAAAATCTAGACAAAGGCCCATGAGAAGTAGGCACAGCTGGCCAAAAATTGTGGCACTTATTATCATACAATTTGCATACATAATTATGTAACCACACCCACTCCAATGGAATTTTTGGCTGACAACATGAAGATTGAAGTCACTAAATAATAATAAACAATAATAACTAATGCCAGACATTTGAATTTCAGACTTCATATCCCTCATAAAATACATAATAATGTAAAACCTGTTATTCTAGCAACTGTCTGAGTGAGTTACAGGAGCAATAGTTAAAATCTATCCCTATTTTGGGACTTTGCCCCACCATTATTTTTGCTTTGACCAGATTTCTTGTTGTGAGAAATTAAGTATGATGTAAGTATAATGAGACCACCCTTCCAAATCTGGTATGTGTAAATAAGAATTAAACATCATGAGTTACATCAATTCAGTATTAATCTTAACATGTCTCCAGTGCAACTACATTGAGCAGGCAGGCTATAAGGGTGGGATGAAGATATAGCTGCAGCATGCAATAGTTTAGTAATCAATAGCAGCATACCTAGGGTCTTAAGTGCCTATGGGTGGAGGTGGAAAAACATATTTCTGTGGAGTATTTTCCTTATTTGTCCTAATAAAAATCCAAACCATTGTGAGCAAACAAACTACATAAAGAACAGAAACCCACCAAATCCACACTCCGCAGTTTAGAATTCATTGTAGGATCGTTGGGTCCCAAGTTCTGTTTCAAGCACCTAGTGGGGATATAAATGGTGTAACCTCCTAATGTAAACAACATTCCAAAAACAGGAGAGAAAACCAAAAGTGGAGAACACTGGACCCAGTAAAATCAATACTAAATAAACCAAATAAAACTAGGGATGTCGTGTACTCTGGATTATGCAATATTTAATTATAAACATGATATATTGAAAAATGGTTAAGCACTTTCGTGATGTCTTTAAGACTTTAAGATGAAAGCTCTTAACCATTTTTATCATATCATGTTTATAATTAAATAGTGCATATTCTAGAGTCCACAATGTCCCTAGCTCATGGATGAGCTGTGCCGTGGCTGCAAACAACTGTCTGAACTTTGTTTTTTTTTTTTTTTTAATCTCCTGCCACAGTCTCCAAGTCCTTAGTCAAACTTAAAATTGTAAATAACAATAAAAAAAAAAAAATCAGGAATTAAAGGGGTCACTCAGAAATTTGTGGCACCCCATTATTTTGCTCTCAAAACTGGTAAATACCGAGCAATTTGGTGTGATTGAGAGGTATGGTATTCAGTCATTGCATGGAAGGCTAAGCAGAAATCACTCCACAGGAGCCTTCATAATACATAGTTGAGGGACTGGGCTTTAATCTTACTAGAATATCTAGGGGTATTCCTAAGATCTTCTGAATGTAGAAATGCTAGGATCTTTCAAGTTGATAAACACACACACATACTTCTATATATAGGAGCAGTTACTTTGAGTGAATCTTCCAAATGTCAACATCTGTTTTGCTGACACACTTTGGTTGACAATGCAGATGATTCCCAGGGGATTATACAATCTTGGAGTTAGTCTATATAATTAGCAAGGGATTTGGGAGGTAAAGGGGGGCTTGCCCCTCTGCATAAAATAATGTTTTTGTCTTTTTTTTTACTTTTAGTTTTCATGCAGGGAGGATTTTACATTGTCGATCTTTTCTGGTCCACATATTTGGGTGTTTTGATCATAGTGAGTACATATGTGTACCTACATACCTATGTCTATATCTACCTGTATAAATAAATAAATATATATATATATATATATATATATATATATATATATATATATATATATATATATATATATATATATATATATATATATATATATATATGGATCACCTTTATATGCCGAAATTGCGGTTCGCCGACACACTAATCACCGACACCAAAAGACCGACAACAAAAAATACCGACAACGCAAAACACCGAAAACCATTACACCAACACACTACACGTAAACAACACAGTACACTACATAACATATCCACTATCCCTAACCCAAACCCTAACCCTAAGGTCCAACACTACCGCACACTTACCCTACCTGCACCCTAACCCTAACTCACTTACCCACCCCTAACCCCAAGGTCCGACACTACCGCACACTCACCCTACCTGCACCCTAACCCTAACTCACTTACCCACCCCTAACCCCAAGGTCCGACACTACCGCACACTCACCCTATCTGCACCCTAACCCTAACTCACTTAACCCACCCCTAAACCCACAGTCCCTCACTATCGCACACACACCCTACCTGCACCCTAACCCTAACTCACTTAACCCACCCCTAAACCCACAGTCCCTCACTATCGCACACTTACCTGTCCGCTCCCTAACACTAAATCCCTCACTCTATCGCACACTTACCGAGTCCGTCGGGTTCTCACCTTGTCGGTCATCTGCGTTGTCGGTCTTTTCATCCCGTCGGATTCCGTGTCGGCGAAACGCTGTCGGGCATCTGAAGGTGACCCATATATATATATATATATATATATATATATATATATATATATATATATATATATATATACACACACATATATATATATATATATATATATATATATATATATGTAAATGTATACCCGAACCAAGGGTTCAAAAGGTCACACACACAAACCATTTATTAAGAACTCCAGAAAAGGCCCATATAAGCTAAAGTCTTCACTGTATAATACCTTAAACGTCATGTAAAGAAGGTCCATGGGATATACATAAATGACGCATTAAGGACACAACAATTTTTCAGTTATATGTCTTCAAAATGTCCATGACTTTTTTAGATTCATGGGTTTATTAGTAGTTACAGGCTTGTAGCCCAGGGGACCACTGACAAGCTTTGCCTAAATTCCCAGTTGCTTCCAAGCAATTTAAAGGCAGAATAGTTTTTACAGTTTCTAACATTCACTGCCTACACTTGAGGTCAGATGTACCACTCATTTCAATGTACATTTTTTTAATTGTATTTATTATGCTCTGAATAAGGCACATTTTTTGATATTATGGGTTACTGCATATGTTTCAGAGGACATCCTTCCTGTTATCACTTGCAGTACCATTAGGCACCATATTCAACCAAAGCCTGAGTACTGGCTTCATCCCAGCCGAGTTGCCAGCCGCTGTCATCCCTTTGCACAAAGGTGGAACGTCCACCAATCCAGAAAATTATAGACCCATCAGCCTAACTAGCTTGATCTGCAAGGCCATGTAGCGGATTATCATGGAGCTCATAAACAAAGACATTGGAAAACTCCAAACACTTGATCCTACACAATTGGTATCATCAAGGGAAGGTCATGCCTGCTAAATTTTGGTTGACTTCTTTGAGACAACAAAGCCATGAACAAGGGAGAGTCTGTGCACACTGCCTACCTTGACCTGGCTAAAGTCTTCAATACTATTCCCCACTCAGGTATAATAGATAAACTCTCTCAATTAGGTATCAATCCATATGTTACCAGATGGGTAGCAAACTGGCTCACTTATAAAACCTGCCTAATCAAAATAGAGGAAGCCACCTCAATCAGTCGACCTGTAATGAGTGGTCTACCCCAGGGATCAGTCTTGGTGGCCCTTGTTGTTTGGGATACACTTTTCAGAGGTGCAGACCAAAACCACTGGGTTATGGTTGACTAAGTTTGCAGATGACAGTAAGCTTGGTACTGTCATCAGTTCCCCTAGTGATGTGGACATCCTCCAAGAGGGTATCACCCAAACATATGACTTGGGTGAGAAACATGGGCTCAAACTGAATGTCAAAAAATGCATCATCATCCCCTTTGGGGAGAGTGACATCCCCACAAATTATCACATTAATATAAAGGTCCTAAGCATGCAATCAGTCATAATGGACTTGGAAACCCAGGCTGATAGCAAACTGACTTTTGACACCATATTGCCTCCATTGCACGGAAAGCTTTCTACATGGCCCACCTCATTAGTAAGGGTATCTCATCCAGGGACAAGCTGATCATAACATCCCTGTATCCTTCCCTTACAAGACCCATTATTGAGTACAATGCCCCTTTTGGCATGTACCTCACAAAGCACATGCAGCAGCTGGAGAGACCACAGAGGTTCCTCACCAGGAAAATCCA
This sequence comes from Protopterus annectens, assembly GCF_019279795.1. Taxonomy (NCBI): domain Eukaryota; kingdom Metazoa; phylum Chordata; order Ceratodontiformes; family Protopteridae; genus Protopterus; species Protopterus annectens. The sequence continues at coordinate 501,369,069 of NC_056744.1, forward strand.
GGGCTTGAAACATCTACCCTACACAGATAGGCTATAGGCTCTGTCCCTGTGTTCAGTCTCCTACAAACTGCCCAGAGGTGACCGCTGTCTGGCATACCTAGCAATTTCCAACCATGCCTTGATGGGACTGCTGCATATTCGCAAGTCAAACTCTACTCCAGTAACCCACACACGTAACCTCAGCCTGTTCAGTGACATTAATAGCATTTGTTGGTGGGACAGATTTGTGTTCCAGAGACTCCCCTTTCTGTGGAATAGGCTCCTGCTCCATGTCAAGCAGAGTACCTCATTAGTGCTTTTTAAGTGCAACCTGGATAACTGGATGGGGAACAAAAAATACACCCCTGAGATTCCACCTGTGTCCCTGCTGGACAGGGGCATCGGGTGTTGACTTGTCAAAACATGGGCTAAATTCTTGGCTAGGCTTGCAAGGGCCTCAGGGCCAATAGCCTAGCAACTTCATATAATCCTATGAGCCTATGATCCTATGACTTGTATATCAAAGCTTGTTGAAGACCCTGGAGGTTTTCTTTCCCTCACATTTCAATGTTATCATGCAGTGCCATAAATTTGTGCTCACCAATACAATAACTCAACATAAAATGCTCTATCAGGGCAGCTAATTAAAAATCTACCTGCTTATTCTTTACTGGTGAGAGAAAATCTGTTTTGCATATAAGATGTTATCTAGCTTAGGGTTATTTTCTTGTGCAGCACACAAAGGAGCAAAATCATATAAACCAGCTATCACAGTCTACCTTTATAAACTCCAGCTAGAATGCAACACAAGACTTGCTTCTACTAACAGTATGATCTGTCAGTTTGGGGGATGTGGGTATCCCACAATATCCTAGGTGGGGTCTACCTGAAATAGTCAAAACCCCACATCTTCAAAGATGAGATCATTGAGATGAGAATATCAAAATCCCATGTCAGCAAACCAGTGGAAAATGAAGATCTTCCCAGGGTAAGTAACCTGCTGTGCAAGTCAGTGAACTTTGCCCTTTTCCCAACTGTAGCGATATATCGAAGTTGGTATATTTAGTTTGTGGGGGTGTGGGGGCACAGCTCCCCATCGGAGTGGGTTAGGGATGGTGTAGTTTAGGTTTTATTTCTTTTCTCAAAATTATTTTTTTATTTTTTCAAATACATTTGAATGAGTTCCATAGTATTTATGCATAACATCTTAAATAACTATGTACATCTTAAATAACTATGTACACTATTTACATTAGCCTGACACAATAACAGATCTTAATGTATACAGTTACTTTATAAGTATGTCCAATCCATTATCAGAGTGTCTGATCGATTATTGTATAGTGTCAATCAACGATAAGACTTTTCTCCAAGGGTTGTTGATACATGGCTTTGGATAAATTCTTAGTTCTTTAATTGTAATTTCCAATAATGTGTGGTCTTCAGTAGGCTGTAGAAGTCTTCCAAAGTTGATATCGTGTTTGTATTCTATCTTCTTTCAAAAGAGGACCTTCATTCACATTTAATTAAGAGCTTTAGTTAAATAAAATGATTCATTAAATAAAGCATGTAGAAAGCTATTAATGCCATTCCAAAATGGCTTAATTTAACACAATCAAACAAAATGTGGTTCCAATCTGCATTGTGTACTTGCTCACATCTCCAACATATTCCTTTTATGGAAAATCTAATTTTATTGATTCTGTCTGGGGTTAAGAATGCTCTGTGCAAGCATTTCCAAATAAAAACTTTCCAGTATTGTGGAAAGGATGTATATTTTATCGATAATAAGATATTTGTTTTAATATCTTCAATTAACTGTATTGAGTGTCATTTTGTTATATATTTCCAATCTGAGGTTTTGGGTTTTGTTTTATAGTTTATCAATATTTTGTAAAATTGTGAAATACTGTTTCCCATGTCAATGTTATTATATATGATTTCATATATGTATTTCATAAATTTAGGTATTTCTTTAAATGAAGAATTGTTAATTATTCTACTTAAATCTTGCGAATATGAAAGAATACTCTATACAGTTAGCCTGTCCTGCTGTGGAATTTTCTATGTTGTTTTTATTACTTGCATATCTAAAACTTTTAGTTCTTTGATACATTGGAGCCAACAAATCCTTTCTGTTCCCGGGAATTAATAATTTCTCTATATATTTTATGTGGAAAGTTCTTTGAGACTATAAATGGTGTTAAAAGGTCAAACCAGATTTTTAAATCTATATTTGCATTAATAATTTTCCTAAATGAGTCAATGTAATAATTAATCATACAAGTTTTAGTGGGTTTAGTTATGTTATAATGCATACTAATACCTAACATGTGCCATGGCAAGTTGTTCTTATCTATTTGATTTTTTTTTTTTGTAAATCAAATTAATTTATTGATATTACAGTTAATAATTCTTTCCAATTTGTAGAGTAATTTGGACTTATCCAGTCTGAGACTGTTTTAGATATTGATACTTTTATATATGTTTCTATATCAGGAAAATTTAATCCTCCCTGTTTCCATGGTCTGATATGAAATATTAAAGCTATTCTGTTTCTTTTGGGAAACCAAAAATATTTTATTAGGCATGAATTTATTTATTTAAGTATATTCCTTTCTGGTAATAGTTGCATTGCCAAGGTCATATATAGGTTGGACAGTAAAACCATTTTTATTAACTCTAGTCTATCTTCAAATGTTAATATTTTTTGTTCCATTTTTTTCCACAGAGATTTTAGCTGTATTGATGATATTATTGCAGTTTTGTTATTATAATACATTATTATCCTTGCATAACTCAATTCCTAGATATTTTAAGGTAGATTCTGGTTTCCCTATGATGTGATCCCCCTTAGTCAGCAGTTCTTTTTTTTATTTAAAAATAAAAATGTTGATTTTGATTTAGTGAAATGGAGTCTTGAAGTCATGTGAAATGTGTCAATTAATATATTTAACATTTGTATTAGATAATGTTAGTAATATGTCATCAGCAAATAGCATTACTTTAGAATTTTATTGCTCATAAACATCTATTCCTTTGATTTTTATATTGTTATAAATTGAATCTGCCAATATTTCAATAGCCAGAGCAAATAGAATCAGTGACATGTTACATCCTTGTTTAGTGCCTTTTGTTATATATATAGATTCAGAGGTAAAAGGACCTAACTTGACATAAGCTAAAATATTTGTATATATATTCTTTAGGAGATGAACAAAGGATGCAGGAAATTCGAATAGCATTAGGATTTTGAATAAATAGCCCCAAGTTAGGGAATCAAAGGCATTCTCTATATGTAAGTCAATTATGAGTGTTTATGTTCTTTATTAACATAATCTATAAGATAAATTATCCTTTTAATATTGTCATGTGTGTGCCTATGATATATAAATCCATTTTGATCATTTATTGTTTTGGATAGTGATATTTTCATTCTATTAGTTAATATTGTCATAAATATCTTATAGTCATTATTTAATAATGATATAGGTCTATATGAGGTACAGAGATTTGGTGGTTGGTTTTCCTTTAGGATTAGTGTGGTTAAAGAATATCTCCAAGAGGGTGGTATTAAAGCTTTTGACTGAATTTCTAATAGAGTTTTATGGAAGAGGGATAGTATCTTTGAAGGAAAATGTTTAATTATTTCCATAATTCTGCCATCTATACCTGGAGCTTTATTATTTTACCCTATTTTATTGTAGCTGTAATTTCTTTGTAGGATATGGGTGCTTGCAGATCTAGTTTTAATTTTTCTGTTTTTTATATTAGAACAGTTTTCATCTAGATTTAATTGATTGATATGTATATTTTCTTTTTGGAAATGTTCTATAGGCATCAAGAATGTCACCTACATCCGAGACATTTTTCCCTTTCTTTTCATGGAAGATACTTTTAATGTTATTAGCTTTTGATTGTATTTTGATTCTTGTGGATAAATTATGTAGATATTTAGGAGAAGTGGCCAAGGTATTAATTTTTAGTTTTTCTAATGCTAAACTAGTTTTATGTGTTAGAATTTCATTGTATTTATTGTTTAATATTTCTACTTTCTTTTTCATCTCCAAATGATTTTGATTTTTTCAGCTTTTACTGACAAAAGTTTGGATTGTAGATCTAATAATTCAGAATCCCATTCTCTGATTTTTTTTTTTATACCAAGTTAGGGTTTTACCATATATGTAACCTTTTAATGAGTCCCGTATCATTTTATTTATCTCTGTGGTGTAATTAATATCCAAGACGAACTGTAATTCAGATAATAACCAGGGTATGAACACTTTAATTTTAGATATATATGCTGGAATTCTGGAGTTAAATATTAATGGTTTGTACCCATTTTGAAGTTTTAGTATCAATAAATTGTGGTCTGAAAAGGGACAGGGAGTGATTGAGAAATTAATGGGCAACAAATATTTTATCTATTCTAGTTTGGGTGCTCTGTGATCTTGATGGGAAAACAAAAAATATCTTCTTAAAATATGAAAGTATCCACAAGATGAAATGATTCTACTTGCTTGTTTAAAGCTTTTGTTACAGCAGATGTATGCAGTGGTCTTTTGTTTGTAGTTTCAGAAATATCAAATATACAGTTAAAATCTCTTCCTAATATTAATTTGCCTTTATAATTATTGGAAATGAAAACCAAGTGTTTTTTAACAGTTCCGGTTCCAATGCCTGAAAACCAATATAGATTGGCTAGGGTCCATATTCTGTTATTAGATTTAACTATTACTAATGCCATAAGGCCTTCTTTATCTTCATACTTATAAATGATTTCTGCATTAATCACATTTGTTTTCTATAAAATTGTTACCCCTTTTTGTATTTGTCTTATAAGTGGATTGTGCCAATGTCATATATTCCTTAGGATTCCATTTGTAATTGCCATTTGTTTTGAAACAAGTTTCTTGAAGGAAGACAATTTGTGCTTTGTTTCATTTTAAATATTTCAGTAGATTTGATCTCTTGCTAGGATTGTTTAAGCCATTGATATTTAAAGAAAGTTAAATCCATCTTAGGTTATTTAGACTATGCATTGTTTGTTTATTGTGACTATTAAACATTTCCTCTACTAACTATAAAGTATATGTTTGAACTTTTAAAGGAAATTATCAGTTTTATACTTTGAGTGTTTTACCAATAAAGTAATGTTTTGGTCAGGCATACTAAAAATGTTTTTGTGAAATAAATTTAAATTAATAAATGTTAACAAAATTAAGATCTGCACTAGCCATGGAATGAAAATCATCCTTAATCTGATGGATAAACCTAAGTCCATCAAACTATCACTCACACCTTGACAATCCTGGACATCTGAACTCCATAAATTGAATTATCATATGGAGAATATTTGTAATAGGAATAAACAATATTTATATTATTTTGAACAGATATAGTACTATTGAAGATTAGACAGAATTCTAATACAATATAAATGTCTACTTATTGTATAAGCAAATATTTACATGAAAGATAGATGACAAGCAATTCAATCATAGTGAAGTAGGATATATCGTATATAAAACCTCAGTAAAAGATTATAGCACACAGTTATTTAACATATTCACCCTTATTGATAAAGTCTTTCAAAACGTATTACTTAGTATAAATAGATGGTAATAATATTTATACCTAATGTTTATAATACAATGTATTTTACTGGATATATCAGAAGTTATATTTCATTGTTTGCCAGCATTTATAATCACTTTGTTTGCTGGTAACTTACTTAAAGCATCACGTTTGTTTTATGTGAACATTGATGAAAGTTAGTGCATTTTAATTATTGGTGCATCACTCTTCCCCATATTTCCTACACATACGAATTTTCATATCTGTCATTTCTTAGTATAAAATGAGTTTAATTGTAGGTTAAAAACAACAAATTCACTTATTGTGATTAATGATTACAAATTCTCTTTCCATATTCATAAATTGCCATTTTATGGTATATACTGAAACTTTTTAGATTTAAATGGCAACATTCTATTTTGTATAATCAGGAAAGGTTAAACTGAGTGATTATTGTCAATTTAATACTATTTGTATGAGATTGTTACATTCTGTGACATTCCTAGTTCAGACGTCTATTGTTTCCCTTGAAGAACATTATCAGTTTGATGTCATGTATAAAATATTAGTTACCTTGGTAACAGCTTAAGTGTTATGTATGGTCAAGATGGGTTACAAAACCACAATTCAAGTTAAAGCAATTACATGACTTGTTATTCACATTTACTTATATGAGAAAATCATCATGCTTCTCCTTGATGCTCAATATAGTGTATGTCATTTATGACAAGTTAAAACATTAGTGTTATTATACACAAGCCCATGTTATTAAACTTTGTGTCTATTGTCAATTTAATACTATTTGTTCAGAATATGATTGCTACATTTGGTGGCATTTCACGTTCAGCCTTTTATCGTTTCTCTTGAACAACTTTGTCAGTTTGATGTCATGTATAAAACATTAGTTACCTTGGTAACTGCTTAAGTATTATATATGGTCAAGATGGGTTACAAAAAATACAATTCAAGTTAAAGCAATTACATGACTTATATGCATATTTACTTATATAAGAAAATCATCATGCTTCCCCTTGATGTTCAATGTAGTGTATTTCATTTATGACAAGTTAAGACAGTAGTGTTATTATACACAAGCGCATGTTATTAAATCCTGTCTTTAATATCTAAATTCAGCAGACTGCTTCATCTTATATGACAATTATATATTTTCTGTGTAGAGTTACTAAAATCATATATTACATAACTATTGTGTGTTTTGCGTTTTAGCTGTTGCTTGGTTATTTGAGAGACCATAAGCTGTAATGCTTATTCTTATTAGCTCCATCCAAGCATATTAGACAGTCCATAGACTTTAAATTATGAGACCCTTCTAGTTTCTTATTTATTATAAATATATTTCCATCCTTAAATACACACTTATCAGTATTTCAAGCACGGGCAACAATGCCCATCCAGTTTTGCCAGAATACCATTCACTAGTTCATGTGGCATGTTTCCAGGCTGTTCTTAAAATATCCAAACCAATATTTGTCCTATTCCATTTCACCAGCCTGTTCCATGCAGTGGCCACTCTGGCAGTGAATCGCTCAAAACATCTTTCATTCCCACAGATATTTCCATGAAGGACATCTGATGGCTTTAGCACTTCCCAGCAACCCCAAACACCCCTAGAATTAGCCATCCCCATATGCCCAACACATCTGTGCAAGCTCACGTCCCAGACCACTGCAAAGCATACTGCACAAGACCAAGTGCTCTTAGTCTTTCACAATAACTCAGACTTCCACTCTTATATAAGTCCTTAATGTGTTTGGACCAAAATACATTTTAAATATAAAATTGCGCTTCTTATTTATTTATTTATTTTTATCAAGAATCAACTTAATGAGCTAAATGAAGTGTGGGGAGACCATCAATATGTGTACATGTGGTTTAAAACAGCCCTTTTATTATATATATATTTTTTAAACCAAAAACGTCATTGCTGAGAATCATCCTGAGAGGCTCCTCAGAGCCTTTAAGCATTATCATCACTCTGTCTCTGTTACCATAGCAACCTGGGAGCGTCTGTTTCTGTTAGTGTGTCTGTGTACTGCATACCAGAGGCTCACGATGTGCCTGAAGCAAAGCTTCACTTCACGGCAGCTTCAAGCCTAAATTCCCTCCCTTTCAGTAAGGCAGCAGCCAGGAAATGAATGGAGAGTAAACAGATCAAAAAAAAAAAAAAGATAACACATTCTTTCAGCCTTCCCACCTCTCATTCGGCAGATGTAAAAACAAACTATTCTTTTCCAAAATATCCCAAATCACAGTTTTATCCACCCCCTTTCCTTGGATCCAGACTAAAACACCAAGTGTCTCTTCCAAATACACAAGCATCAGTAAACCTCGATCACAAGCAGCAACCCACAGCTTCCCGGAAATGAAAACAGCAACATACAACAGCTGCATCCACACACACGCAATGTCAGGCTTAATCAAACAGCACATGGAGCTATGATATCTGCCATAATTGATATTAACCATGTTTAGGCAGAATAATAATGACATTTGTACTAGCTGCCAGACACAGCTGCATCCACGCACACCATATCAGGACTGATCAAACAGCACTCATAGCTGTGATACCTGCCATAATTGATATTAACTATATTTAGACAGAATACTGATGACATTTGTACTAAGATCTTGCTACTATTATTTAACCAGGATATACATGACATTTCTAAATCATACTTTAACTGAAGAAGGCATTAGTCTCCATGACAGCATTTTTTTTCAAAACACACTGCTGTTACTGCTATTATATATGATGTTAATTTGTTACATTTGAGTCTGAACTCTGATGAATGGACCTTGTTGAATTAGTTAATTACTTAAATTATCATAGGTAAAATCAATGAAAAATGAAAAAGATAAGTATCCACTGAGTTCAAGTAGAGGAATAGAAATAGAAACTTCTATGTTTGTATTATATGTTGCTTTGCTTGGCTTATATATAATATAAATTGTAACCCATCTTGACCTACCTTTTTGTGAGGAATTATTTGACTCTCTGAGCATTCTGAATAAATCATTACTGTTTCTCCGTTGTTTAAGAAACCCTCCTTTTTTAAAATAAAAACAGATGACAAGCGATGCACCATATCAGTTGATACTTTAAAAGATGTAGTTGTAAGAGGTTTTTTTTTTTTTTTGGGACAGCTATCTTGGAATCAGTTTTCTTGTTTCTTCTTTCTAGCATCAGTCCAATGATTTGTTTCTTTTGTTCTTTTAAGAGTAGGGGCTATCCATTCCATTTCTTCTGGGATAGACACTATGCTGTTGTTTTTGATGAATATAGTAGCTTCTTTCTAATCATTAAAGGTTCTCATCTCATTGGTAAAAAGTATTTTTATCTTGGCTGGAAAGGCCAACTGTGCTTTAATGTTATTTTGTTTCAACAGTTTTATTATTGGCCAGACATTTTTCCTTTGTTCTAGTATTCTAGAAGAATAATCATTGTCAAACCTTATCAGGCTTTGATTGTATTTAAAGGGTGATTTTCTCCAAGCAGATTTCAATATTAGTTCCTTGTCCAGAAATGAAAGAAACGTTATAACTATGGATCTAGGTGGAGTATTTGTTGAGTTAGAAGCAGGTTTCCTCAGTTCTCTATGCACCCTTTCAATTCCAAATAAAAGTCCCTCTTTCATGTCTAAAAATTCAGGAATCCAGGTTAAGAATGAAATAATGTCTCATCTTCAATTTTTTTCAGAGTAGATCAAATATTATTATGTTGTTTCTCCTTTCCCTGTTTTCTAAGTCATCTATTTTGTTAAGCAGCCATGTATTCTGTTTAAGCAGAAATTATTTTTGGAATTCTTCCTCTTTGAGTCTCCCTTCAATGTCATTTAGAGAAGTCTCTATATTTGTTATTTTTGTATGGTGTTGCTGTAATAGTTCCTTAAGAGTATCAGTCTGTTTTTGAGAATTTAATTTGAGGTTTTCTAAGTCATTTTTAAAGCCATCCATCTTCAAAGATAGTTCCTGTAAGGTAGATGTCATCAATTGCAATTCTTTTTTCAAAGCAGCATCTGGATATGAGAATTCCTTGAGTTGTTCATATTCAGTGACTCAATATATCTCCAAGTTACTTGACAGGAAAATTTTTGTATATCTCCACCAAAATTGATATTTATGTAATTTAGTAGTTATCTACATATTTCTGACATTTTAAACTTGAAAATAATAACATTTTCCTATATTATTGTACTAGTTTATGGCGCTCTCAAAATTCACTGCTCTCAGTTAGTCATCTAGGCTCTGCCCCTCAGGTTTTATTTCTTTTTGGATAAGTGGTTACTTACCCTGGGAAGATCTTCATTGTTCCGCTAGTTCACTGAAATGGGTTTTCGATATTCTTGCCTCAATGACATCATCTTCGATGATGTGGGGTC
>NC_056744.1:501384024-501386524 GCF_019279795.1 Protopterus annectens
TTGGAATGATGACGTTTCTTTAGTAAGTGAATGTATGATGAGAGAAATGAGGGGTCAGATTGGCAGCAATAATGAAGTGATAATGTGTTATTTTATTAACTTTGATATGAGAGGTAAGGGGGTGATGCACAGATGGGGGTGCAAATGTGAATTGCATTAGAAATAGAATGAGAAGCAATATGATCAAATGTGCTCTGAGCAGTGGCATCTCAGGGATTAAGACCAAGAGAAATATTATAGAAATGACTTAGTACTATGTAGGAAGTCCCTAGCAGTTAAAATTAACATATTGTCAGTACAGGAAAAGTAGGATACAAATAAATGAACATATTTATCATATACTAATAGAAATTATATATGTGTGATTTGGAGGATGTCAAGTAAAATTATTGGTGTGAAAGAGTGGAGTATTTATTTAAAGGGAGTGATACTAGATGTGTTTGCACTACTTGGAGTAAGGATGATGGATATTTGTGTTGGTTAATGAAGCTAGAGAGGTGGGGTATGATATTGTTGTGGATTAAGTTGTCCGAGTTAACAGTGATATTGCTAAATGTTGAATGAATGAAATGGTAGTAAGAGGGGATGAAAATCTGTTGAGGGGTGTCAAAAGATGAAAGTATAGTCAAATAATGATAATATAATTATGCCAAAGGAAATAAAGGGGTGGCAGTGGATAGACAGATTTAAACGTGGATGGGAACTGGGAATTGTAACAACTTGGTGTAGTCTTGACAAACCACTCTAATTCATTTGGCAGGTTTCCGATTACCTCAAATTCAGATTTTATATTTTATATCTCCTTGAGGTCTTCTTGGTGCCTTTTCCCCCAGAACCGGGAAACAATGTGTTATTGATACCTTATGATCATTTAAACTATCACTAGTTTCTTTGCTACTAGCCCTTATTTAAAAAGGAACTCGTATGTTTCAGTCACTCACATTTCATATATGAAGATTACATGCTCCGCAGATATTGTGATGAATATAGTTTCCCATGTTAATACTCTTCCTAGGTCTAAAGACTGCTGCAGCCACTCTTTTTTAACATCTTTATTGAATGGTCACTTAAGACCTAGGCACAAATACATTAACAGAAAAGAAAACTAACCATATATATATTTTTTCCATTTTTATCCCCTTTTTAACAGCAACTTCTGTTCTAGATTTGAGTAAAACCTCTACAAGAGCAGATGTTTTACTTAGGACTCTCCAACCTTCTTCTTTTAGCTTATACCCTGATATCAATACCTGGTTGAGAAATGTCTTTTTGGCCTCATCCCACTCTATTACCTTTGCCTTTCTAGTTATTTGTTCCTAACAGCATGGTTCCTTTTCCTGCTTTCTCCAGTAAATTGCAACCATTCTTGCCTATATTCTGTAACCCTACTTGCAAAATCTCCTTTCTTAATTCCTAAGTACGCTTAGTTCTTCGAGTATTTTTTGCAACTTTACAAGTATGACATCCTCTAAAGTGGTTATTATTCTACCTAAAGATCTGCATCCAAAATCCCAATAATCTCCTTATTTCTTGAACTAACCACTTTTTTATCATCATCATACCTTTCCACAATGGATTATAAATTTCTCTTTGTTTCACGTCTATGAGCCTTAACTGTGTAGCTCTAAAATATCATTTCAAATTATGTAATCTTAAACCATGTTTTTCTGTTGGGATCAACTTATCCCACTTAAATTTTGCCCTTTATTCCTCCAAGTAAAATTCCTTCAACTCTTTATTAATTATTCTCCAAAGCTTCTCCTCTGACTGATAAAAATATACCGGATCTGCATAGAAAACTAAAGTAACTAAAACATGTTCATTGTTTGTATTGTACTATAGATATCCATAAACAGGAGCATCCAGATTCTCAGTTTTTGTATTATATATTGTTTATTCTCTTCCCACATACACTCAGTGTCATAACTTTTTTAATCCATAATTCATCATATCATGTTGCCATAAATTTGGGTATTGCTGAACAAATTCATGAGTGGGTACATCATTTATAGGTATTGCATTTATTTTCTCTTCATAAATTTTATATCCCAAATGTATTTATTTATTCGCATTTGTTGACTGGGAAAGTCCACTGGGTCTTAGCGACCCGTTTTCTGTGGAGGCCCAGGGAGAAAAGCTCCACAAAAAGTTACATTAACACTAATAGTGAATGAGAGTTTACATTAATAGACATAATTCAGAGTCAGGAAGACATGGGCTTTCATGTGTAACATTCAGTGTACAAGAAAAAGGATAATGAGGGAGGTAACATATTTACAGAATTATTCAGTATATAAGAAAAGCATTACGTTAATACGTTGGCTTACATCATTAACATTCATTGCAAATAATTTTGTACAACTTTCAAAAGAATTTTAGTAGTTGGGGGGTGCTCAGGTAGGAGCATGAGAGGGGTATATCCATTTGTAGGTCAGGTGAAAGAGCAGGTGGGTTTTGAAGTTGTTGTGGTTAGACATGTTGCATAGTGGGGAGGGGATAG
>NC_056744.1:501391524-501584024 GCF_019279795.1 Protopterus annectens
GTTAGAGAAAGAGAGTAAGGCGGTGGTGGTACTATGGTTAGGTCGGAAACAGTGTTGTGTGTTGGAGAGGAGGTTGTTAGCAAGGAGATGATCTGAGACTTGAGAATGAATGCATCTCTCTAGTATTTTGGAGAGTGTCGAGAGAATATCTATGAGGCGGTAATTGGTTAGATCTGTGGAGGGGCCTCCTTTGTGTAGGGGAACTATGTGTGAGACTTTCCATAGTATAGGAACATCACTTTCTGACAGAGATCTGTTAAGCAAGAGTGATACGGGGTAGGCTAGAGTGTCAGCTGCAAGTTGAATGTATTCACCTGGGAGGTTGTCTGCTGCCAATCTGGTGGTTTTAAGTTTAGTTAGTTGTTGTTTTTTTTGGAGGTAGGAACAGGAGAGAAAGAGGAGCTAGTTGGGAGATTGTTAGTTCTAGTTGATGGTGTGGGTTTATGGTGGGGTTGTGTTGTCTAGCTAGTGAAAGTACGGTTTGTGTGAAGGGATTGTTGAAAGAGGTAGCAATATTTTCAGAGGAGTGAGTTAAGTTAGGAGTGGGTGTACTTACTTTACCTGGGTGGAGGATGGAGTTTATTGAGGACCAGAATTGTTTGGGGTTATGTTGGGAGGAGGTAAGCGCAGACTGGTAGTATTGGATTTTGTCCTGTTTTTTAAGCTTTTTGGTTCTATTGCATAGTTCTAGGAATTTTTGCCTAGTAGAGGGGGTTTTGGTTTTGCGCCAGTTGTCCCACGCTTTATCCCTGTTTTTCATTTCAGACTTTGTGGTTTTTTTTGTAGCCATGGGGATTGTTGGGCTCTAGTTCATGAACGTCTTATGGGGGCGTGGTAATTAAGGATGCTTAGGAATGTTTTATTAAAGTAGTCAACTACGTCATCTAGTCTGAGGTATTTTAGAGGTTGCCAGTTAGTCTTTTAGGGATGACCTGAATGAGAGAGGATTGAAGTTATTTTTTTGCATATTTGACGGTAGATGATGGGTTTTGCTTTATAAAGGTGTTTTCTTAGTAAGAAGGTTGGGGAGTGATCACTAAGCCTGTCAGATAAGCAGCCTGCGTTATATGACTGGGGGCTCTTATTGACTAGTATCCAATCAAGGGTAGTGTGTTTGTTGGAGTTATTTATACTAGTAGGTGACTGGACTAGTTGGGTAAAGCCATGAAGATTTACATGATGGGTTGGGTGGTTGCTAGAGCAGGATTGCCAGTCAGTGTTGAAGTCTCCCAGAATTAAAGTTTCTTGGGGTAGGTGGTGGGTAGTCCAGCTGAGGAGGTTTTCAAGTGGAGGGATGTTGTGGCCAGGTGGGTAGTAGCAGCCTATTATGTTTAGGGTTTTATTTTTGTTTATTTTAAATTTGGTATATATTATTTCTTCCTTACCTATTTGGGGAGCTGCTAACTTTAAGATCTGGATGTCTAGATGCTGTTTAGATATTATAGCTATACCACCTCCTTTTTTGTTTAGTCAGTCTACTCTTAGTATATTGTAACCGGTAGGGAGGGAGGATTTGCTCATTAGTAATGTGCGGTTTTAACCATGTTTCTGTAAGGATCACTACATCAGGGGAGTAGAAGTCTATGGTGGCATGGAATTCATGCACCTTGTTGCATATACTTCTAATATCTAGGCTTATAAGAAGGAGGTCAGTTGGCTTTCTATTGGCTGTGATTTGGGATATGTGGTTTGTAGTCTAATTATGAGGAGAGGGTTTGGAGATAGAGGAACCAGGATTAGGATGGATGTCTCCACTGATTACTAGGTTGGATATGGATGAGATTATTAGTTTATCAATTTCTGTATATGCTTGCTTATAAGGGAAGTTTTTTGATTGTTGTCTGTGGGCAATAGGTAAGGTGGTAGGGTTATGTTAGGTTGTAGGGTTGTTTTTAGTTTAAGTATTGTGGTCTGTAGTCCATATAGAGGGTGTATTGTGAAGTTTGTTGACCTGATGAGAGAGTAGTAGAGTAGAGGTGGGATATGAGTGTTGTTGTGTGTGGTGGTACAGTGGTAGTGGTTGAATGCAGGAATGGTGGAGGTTTGGTAAGATGTGATGTATGCAAGGAGTGTGCATTCAGTGAGTATAGGTATGGTGTGCTTGTACATATTAACTGAGTAGGAGGGATAGTAGTGAGAAGTTGTAGGAGGAAGCATAGGTTTGGTGATGTTATAGGTTGAAGGGTGGGAGGGGTTACTGTTTGTAATAAAGGTAGGACCACTGGGGGTGTGTGGGAATTGGAGGAAGGGAGGGGAGTGTAGCAGGCAACAGATAAAGGAAGACTATCAGTAGGTTTTTATAGGTTATAATGAAAAGGGTTGGCCCTGATTAGGCTGCAGTTGTTCTTGAGGGGAGGGTGTGGATCAGAATAGACCAGAAAAGTGGTGGATAGCAATAGTATGATGAAAAGGGCTGGCCCTGATTTCACAGATATGCAAGTCTACAGAAACAATAGGGAAAGGCAGTAGGTGCTCTGACTTGCTTGTTTTGCATACCTGTCTTATTGAAATAAAATAAGCCAATTTTACCAAGGAGTTATGTGGAAATTAGGAAGACAAGAATTTATAAGAGAAAAGGTTTAGTAGAAGTAGAGAAACAGCAGAGCATACAAATAGTACAGCATATAAAGACAGACTGCAGTTTAAAGTACAGAATGGGGGGGCAGCTAATGTTCTGAAACAATAAGAAAATCAGTAGGTACTTTAGACTTACTTGTTTTGCATACCTTTATTTTGAAATAAAATAAACACTTGTAACCAGGAGTATGTGGGATTTAGAAAGACCACAAGTTATAGGAGAAAGGGTTTAGTAATACTAGAAAAACAGCAGGGCTTTCAAATAGTTGAAACAGCTTGCAAAGGGAGGCTGCTGTTAGGAAGTACAGTATGGGGAGGGGCAAACTAACGTCCGTGATGGAGTGCTTTACTTAAAAATAGAAATTAAACAAGGGATAGCAATTACTTTTGTCTGGAGGATAAAACATACTTTTTGTATATTTTGAAAATAACACTCATTCCAAGGTTGCCTGGTTCTGTTAAAGAGCACTGCAGGCCAATAGATCGAACCTGGCTTGGTGGGGATCCAGATCCAGGGAAAGTAGAATTAAAAGGAGAAGTTTTTGTATATTTTGAAAATAACACTCATGCCAAGGCTGCCCGGTTCTGTTAAAGAGCACTGCAGGCCAATAGATCGAACTTGGCTTAGTGGGGATCCAGGGAAAGTAGAATTAAAAGAAGAAGTTTTTGTATATTTTGAAAATAACACTCATTCCAAGGTTGCCTGGTTCTGTTAAAGAGCACTGCAGGCCAATAGAGTGAACTTGGCTTGCTGGGGATCCAGGGAAAGTAGAATTAAAAGGAGAAGCTTTGGTATGAGCACTCCATCCAAAGAGACAAGCAGCTACACCAAGAGGATTTTAAAAAGTTAAATGGAAAGTGACAATACTGTGCTGTCTCTTTAAGGTTCTGTAGTAAGCATGTAGAAAAAAGATGGTGGAGTTTTATGTTCTAAGGTCATGCTGTCGCTGGAGAAGTTTATGGTGTTTCACAGTTTACAATAAGTAAAGAAGTGGTATGTCAGTTTAGCTTTTCATAGTGGTGAGTAGTTAAAAAGACTTCCTTGCTGCTAGTGAAACATGACATTTTGCTGAAGTGGAAGGGTATAGTATGTGCAGTATTATGTAAGGTATACCTAACCTGTCAAGAGACAACTCTAGTATAGTGACCGCTAGAGTTTATCCTTTTTCCAAATTAGTGCGATCTTGGGGTTGGAATATTTAATTTCCAGGTGGTGTGGTGGGCGCAGGGGGTGTATTTGGCCCCCCTGTTAAAGTGAAGGACAAAAAATAGTTTTATTTTTTATTTGTTAGTCATTGAGGTTAGGTATAGTTCTGCGCTGATCGGCTTCCAAGGTAGCATAGTAAAAGCATGCCGAAAACGCTTTCAGATTGCTAATATTCTGTTTAGAAGAAAGTTTAATTCTGATATATGTGGTGATGTGAAGACTGGTAAAAGTGGTGACTGAAAGTGTAACGGTAGTGCTTTAAAGTAATGTCTATGTGTTTTTTGGGTGTTTTGTCTTGGTGGAGTATAGTAACTTAAACGTTTGCTTTCCAGTCTTCACTATTATGGGATTAAATGTTGTAAAGTTTTGGAAATGTGATTGTTCAAGTTTATGGTCTCTTTTTTTGTGGTTTGGTCTCTTGGTAATTTGGGATTTAGAAGCAAACCTGTGCATATTTATACAGGTTCGTAGGTTCATAGGTAAGTACTAGGCTATCTGCTCGAAGGCATTTATAAGCCTAGCGGGAATGTGTTGGCTTTCGCCGTCCCCTTAGATTAGTTCCCTGTGCCTCTGTCCAGCAGAGCCATTGAAGTGATCCCTGGGGAAAACTTTCTGTTTCCCATCCACTTGTCAAGGTTTCTCTTGAAGAGGGTTAGCGATATGTGTATATATCTATATCTATATACATATATATATATATATATATATATATATATATATATATATATATATATATATATATATATCTATATATATATATATATATATATATATATATATATATATATATACATATATAGATAGATAGATATATGGGTTCCATCAATTTGTTCAAAGTTTCACTACTTCGAACTCCACTTCATTGAGTTTACTTGTTCGAAGTAGTGAAACTTCTAACATTGACTTCGTCAGGCACACTGCAGCATGGAATGGGAATATTCCCTATTCCCTGTTGTAGTGCGATCTCAGAGTTGGTATATTTAAGTAGGGGGTGTGTGGGGTGTGCAGGGGGGCTTGCCCCCTGGAAAAACATGTTTTAGTGTTTTATTTAATTTTTTTTTTGGTAGTAGACTTCAGCGAAAGTGCACTTTCATTTAAGTGGACTTTTGTTGAAGTGTAGGGTCTACTGCTTAATTTCAGAGAAGTGTATTTTTGATGTTAAGCAGTAGACCCATATATAGCTATATATATATATATATATATATATATATATATATATATATATATATATATATATATATATATATATATATATATATATATATATATATATATATATATATATATATATATATATATATATATATATATATATATATATATATATATATATATATATATATATATATATATATATATATATATATATATATATATATATATATATACACACACACATATATATATATATATATATATATATATATATATATATATATATACACACACACACACACACACACACACACACACACACACACACACACATATATATATATATATATATATATATATATATAGATATGCATATCTGTTGCTGCCATGCACCCTTATGTCTTTGTAGCAGTCCTAAGTTCCATTACCAGTCATCCTGTCTGCTGCCAGTCTGTCTATATGGCAATGCACTCTGATATCCAATATATTCAGATTGTCTAAGCTGCTTTCCATGAAACAGTCTCCCATAAAATGGCAACTGCAGATTTTTATTTATTTATTTATTTTATTTTTCATTTGATTACTGGGAAAGTCCGACTGGAATGAGGTCCATTTACAGTGGAGGCCCGGGGAGAAAAGCTCCACATCAAACAATATGTACAGTGGTAAATATACACTTGAAAAAGATATATCATACAATGGTTTGTTCCAAACAAGCTTAATTTACACATAGTAGACTCTGGATGGCAGTATTTGGGAGAAAAGACTCCACATTAACTGATTCAATCAAAAGGGACATCAAACAAGACATAATGATTTACACATAGTAGGCCCTGTATGGGAGTATTCGAGTACGGTATAATAGAGATAGTAAGCAGTGAGTAGAGGAAGGTAGCCAGAATTGGAGGTGATCAGGAAAGCATTTATGGGATGCAAGGACAGAGCCAAGATTGCAAGAGGTGTGACTTAAGTGACTTTTTGAACAGTGAGATAGATGGTGCTAAAGAGATATTTTGGGGGAGGTTATGAGAGAAAAGAGCTTTCTCTGCAGTATTGTTGGCTTTGGATATACAGAGAAGGGTTTTGTTGGATAAGCATAGAGGACGGTTTGCTGAATATTGGTTTAGTAGTTGGTTTGGGGCCGGAATTTTATGGAGATTCTTTAGTATGTTGAAGGTGAGCACTAGCTGGTGGTAACCAATTAATTGAGGGAGTTCTAACCACTGTAGCTATTTTAGGACAAAACAGTAATGACTTCTAAAAGTGGAGTTATTGGTGAATTTTGCAATTTTATTGTAACATGATTCTAGTTTGTCTAGGTTTGTTTTCCTGATGTGGCTTAGGATTGGTGATGCATACATTAGGGTAGACAAAATGCGGATTTGGGATAGTGTGATTAGTGCTTGCTCTGATAGGAACTGTTTGTGTTTGTATAAAGTTCCTAATTGTTTATGTACCTTTTTAATGGTTTGTGAGTTATGGACATCAAAGTGAAGATCCTTATCTATTTCAACATGGTGGAGCTTAGTATGTTTGGAGGGAGAGATTGCGGTGCCATTTTTGGAGGTAATAGTGAAGGAAGGAGGTGTGGTTCTGGATTTGTTGGGGGTGAAAAGAAGTAATTTGGTCTTGTTGGGGTTTAGAATCAGTTGGATATCAGTAATCCATTTTTTCTGTGGAGTAGAAGGATTCTTGGGTAAGCTTTTGAAGAGTGGTTATGGATGGGGCTGAGCAGATCAGAGTTGAGTCATCTGCATACTGTATAAGTGTATAAGTCATTTTGAGGTCACTTAGCATATTTGTCTCTGAACCGTACCTATAACGCAATGCATTATCAGACGCAGTCTGCACTACAGGTCTCAGATCTGCTCACTTCAGGGGTAGGATGTCATGTTGGGTGTACAGCCATGTGCATCTACTGTAAAGACTGGCCACATTACTGTCACTCTGCATCACCTTACAGAACACATGCATAATGTTACTGATAATGAACATTGTGCTCCTTAATGATCACTGGTACATGTCATTTGGTATCTGACAAGTGCGGCCATGCACACCAGGCTACTATTATTCTGCTGGATTACATCTAGATAGTGGACATTGCTTCATCAGGCATAGGCTGTGGCTGGACTTATGCCTGATACAGCAGGGAGTTTGAAACATTTGATCACCTGTTGCACAGTGACCATTGGGAGCACCTACCATGGGAGTATAGGGCACCATCTGAACTGTAATTTCCTTATTTTGCCATGGATACACTGTGCTTATTGTTTGTTTTCAACTCAGTAGATTAAAGAAAAGAGGCTAGTCTGTCAGAAGAGTTGAGTCTGGCTTTCCAGACAGTGGTGTAAGGGTATGTCAGTTAATTTCTCTCCTTTGTTTCCCCCTTTTGTGTCACTGCCTTTCCCTATGACTCTTTGTCTGTGTTTTATGATTCTTTGTTTGCCCCTCCATCCTTCACTACAGCTACCTTCCTTTCCACTTTTTCCCATGCTACTTTCACATGTACCCTCTTCTTAAAAAAAATGGCCACCTGTACCCATCAAAAAAAGTATACCCATCTTCTCCCAACACCAAGCTTCCTTTCCGATGTCCTTCTCTATGTTCTTTAGCCTGTTCTATTTCCCTATTTCTTCCCTAGTTATATGACAAAATGAATAGGTCCTTTTGTGGGATGCCTCCTGTCCCTGTGTAGCAGATATGTGGTGCTTTCTAATGCATGGACATGTGTGCATAGTGTTTAATTCTTTCCCTTGGGCCACATGATCCCCTCATAGCTCATTCAGTCCAAAAGGACAGTTATTGTCATTACTGCAGCTGCAAGGATTCATTATGCAGAACTGTCCCTGACGTGACATCTCTCGGCCATCACTCGTGCATGACTAATCTCTGTTAGACCCTGCCATATTAACTTCTAGCACTATTAACTGCTGTTTGGTTGCATCATGCTTCTGTTTTTCTGAATACTCTGGTATTTGTTTATCTGCATGCTGTAAGATTCAGTAGAAAAATCACTAATACAAGTTCATGATAGTGTTACTTAATTATGATAACATTAAAGGAAAACGTACAACTAATGTAAGGCAGATATATTCAAAGGGGATGGGGATATCTTGCATTATAAACGGTTAGTGTATTTGCATTTTTTTTTTTAATCAGAAAAAAGTTGGGTAATTTAAGATATTCTTCATTAATTACTCTGCTATTTTTAAAATTCTGCCTTGTGGGTATGGTTTGTAAACAAAATTAGAAAAAAATCATTATGGAATAGGTCCCTGAAAGCATTTTTGTATTCTTTGTATGTCAAACCACACATCGTTGCAGAGGGCTGCTTCTCCTTCAGACTTACACTCTCTCCCTTCCATGCTTGATTTCTAACTCAGCCTTAACAAAAAATACTGTAATCATGACAGAAAACATGAGATGTGCTCAGGCACAATTTCCCTTCTTTCCCACAATGCAACTCACTGCCAGTTTAGCCAGGCAATGCAACCTCATGCAGATTTCAGTGGTAAACACATAAACTAGTATCAATTTAACACCTTCATATCTTCTGTAAGTTAATTGTTTTGGTTAGATCCCTTGATTAGGCACCTATGTAACTTAAACAAATATCATTTAAGATGTGATAGACTGTTTAATACATTTATTTGTACTTGTATACCTTCATTTTTTTCCAGAATCAGTAATTTTACTGTTGCCCATTCAATGCCATCTTCTTCAGTAGAATCAGTAATGCAGCCCTGAAAAAAATGTTTGTTTATTTTAAAAAAAAAGAAAATCGAAAGCTGGTATCTTGTGGATTCTTTCACGAAATGATTGACAGCAGAATAGTGCGGTGTTTGACTGAAGATGCAATGTTTGCTTGAATGTTGTCACTAAATGTGAAAGAAATCAATATAGTTATATGGTTACATGAGCAAGTTGTTACAGACCTTGAAATTGGTAGAGTTTTAAGGTTTTTCAGAATTATAGGACAATTCAGAAAATCATTGATGCTGAAATGAACTGCTTAATGTCCTGTAAGACATCGCATGGGACAGGTTACAGTTTTAATAAATGGAACAGCCCATCCGTATGTTTAAATCTGGTTTACCCTGGAAAAAAAATAATAAAGAAATTAATTTGTGCTACTATAGACTTTTCATATGCTGTAAAATATAAAACATTTTAAGAAACTAAGACAGATTAGTGAAGATGCAATGAACTTTAACACTTGAAATGTGTAGTAGAGCGATTTTATTCTAAATCATTGTAAAAAAAACGCTAACATCTGATCATAAAATACTGTGGTAGGTTTAAACAAGGGAGACTTAAGCCATATGTCTGGTTCAACTCCAGTCTTAGGGTCATCTTTTGAATATACATTGGTCAAATGTATAAGGACGAGCTATAACTGCAGTGCTACAAATATGAGGTATCCACAGGGGCTAGTATTAAAATAAAATATCTGAAGATTAAACAGGCAGTGCAACACAAAAACAAACAAAAAAAAAAATGTCAGAATGTATATTGACTTTTCAATTACATGAGTCAACAATAATGTTTTAGTAGTAGGTGATTATTGTCAAGCATATGGACACCACCCTCACCAGGCTGGATAAGAATGGAGTTGCAGCTGTTTCTCTGAAGCCATGATCTTGGGGGTAACAAGAGCTCTTAGAATCCCCCATCCTGACAAATGCAATAATGATCTGACAGCACCACACATGGAGGTAAATTACCTTAAGAACTCACCCTAAGGAAACATGCAGAAGAATATGATTAAGTTTGCTATGCATGTGTCTAAGGCAGGGAAGACATTGGTCTTGATTCGTATGTTGCCATCATTCATTATGATGCAAAGATTCAATGACAAGATCATTGGCTTTACTAATTGGCTATGTAGCTGATGTCATTCTAGAACAATCCAGAGCACGTCAGCTTAAAATAAGATAGCTAACAAGCCTCCCTGCTTTCTTAGTAATAGTATTCTCTCTTACCAAGGCATTCGCATTCAAGATAAAACCTTTGCTGACTAACATGCAAATAAACTAACTATTTATAATGCAAGATATCCCCATCCCCTTTGAATATATCTGCCTTACATTAGTTGTACATTTTTCCTTTACTGTTATCATAATTAAGGAACACTATCATGAACTTGTATTTGTGATGTTTCTACTGAATCTTACAGCCCTCTTCAAAATGAACCTTGATGATTGGATGGGAGATAGGAAATTCACCCCGGGGATCACGTCAGTCGCCCTGCTAGACAGGGGTCCAGGGAAGTAAACACTGTGGGAAGAAATAGCCAGGGAATTGTTATGGCTGGGCTTGTATAGGCCCTAGGGCCAATAGCCTAGTACCAACCTATAAATCTATGAACTACATTGTGTCTTTTATAGGCGGAGTCCATCTGCTGGACATTCCAACATAGTAAATTCTAATTTAGAGCATATTGATGTGGCTCTAGTCAATACCAGGATTCTAAACAAAACCTGCCTGAACTTGAGGCTTTCCTGCAACTTGAATACATTCATATATGTCAGGTTACAGAGACGTGGTTTCAAATGAATGTGCTCCCTCTTTTCTTGGGCATACCGCAAAAGAAAAGTAAGCAGAAAATCAACAGAATAGAAAACATGAGAAACACAGTTCACCAAGCCTGTACTTTAATGTATCAAAATAATTTCAAAATAGCTTTAAATGCTTTCATCCACAGAGACTGGACTTCATCAGAAGAAACGCACATACAATTAACAAAGTTTAAATAAATGATATCAAGGTCACATGTTAGTTTACTAATGAGAATAAAAGCACAAAAAAACAGCAAACAAAGATATATATATATATATATATATATATATATATATATATATATATATATATTTATATATTAAACTGCAGTGGTGGTGCTGCGGTAACGTTGTCACCTCACAGTAAAACGTTGTCCTGTTTGATTCTCAGTTAGAGCATCTTCTGTGTGAAGACATGTGTAAATGGGCATACCTTCATTGAAGGTTGTGCATCAGGGCTGGCAACTTGGCACGTAAAAATCTACTGCCAATCATTATCGGACCGGTGGCGACCCCTAACCTGGAAAAGCCGAAAGACAGAAGAATATATATATATATATATATATATATATATATATATATATATATATATATATATATATATATGATTTTATAAAGTCTGCAAAAAGTTTAAAATCAAAAAAACTTTTAAAATTACTTTTGATAATATTTTAATTTTAGTAAGCAAGAAACAGAAGTCATTTCATTAAGTCCTGGTGGCACAGTTGCATTCAACTTCATTTGCCACTAGATCTCCCAGTACTCTAGTATTAGTTTCCATGGCCCACGCCTCAGATTATATGTAACTTGCTCCAGTACACAAAACATGAAATAATGGGAAGGATTATTACTAATATGTCTACATAGAGCATTATTTTTTTTTAATTTTATACAAATGCTCATATATTCTCTCCCTTAACTTGTGTCCCAACTTCCCTACTTAAAATGAGAAACATTCATGGCAGGTGGCCAGGTACACAACACCTTGAGTATTGCAATTACATTTGCCTGACATTTTTATGGTCTGGTCCACTACTGATGCATTCTGCCCCACCAGTAGATATCAGCAATAACAACCACATGTAGACATTTTTGTATATAGTCTGGTACTTTTTAGCCTCTGTATTCTCAAGGATGTTTTTAAAACTACTAACTTTTTTATTAATGATGTGGGTTTATTGCCTAATTTTTTTGACAAATCAGAATTGGCATTAATCAACTCCCATCTTTTGTATGATATTAGATATACCATCACCTTCAATAAAATAAGTAGTGATAAAAGATGTAGTATATTTTATTACATTGTTGTTATTATTTGTAACCTGACTATAGTTTATGTTAGCTAAGGATTTTCTAAGATAAACCAGTGTAATGTTATTATTAACAAAACATTTTTCCTTATTTGATATATGTGACAATACAGAGTTATAAAGACCTTTCTGTCATTTAGTGATAACCTCACCCACAATAGAATTATTTAAAGCTAATAGATAGCTTCTTTTTCAGAATATGACTCTGAATAACTGACATTCCTTAATGAAGTCACTAAATAATGAGCTCATGTGAGCTTCCCTCACCATCTGTCCTTTGACTACTGCACACTTCTTTATTTAGTATGGCTTATGCTTCCTCATGGCACCTTTATACTCGGTACATGGATGATATATTCATTATGCGGACAGACAATAAGGAGAAAATTCTCAAATTTATTGATTATATTAATCAGCCTACATCATTTTTACATTTTTCTTATAGCACACATGAACATTGCTTACCTTATTTGGATGTATGGTTAATTAAGGCTTATGATAATAATACCTTAATTTCACAAATATATAGAAAGACTACATATTCAAATTCTTTTTTGCATTATTCAAGTTGTCATCATATACACCAGCAGTGTGCAGTAGTCAAAAATTTTACAAACATGTAAAATTATGTCAACCGATTAATATAATTAATATATCTGGGAATTTTCCTCTTATGCTCTGTCCGCATAATGAATATATCATCCAAATATCAAGTTTAAAGGTGCCATAATGAAGCATAATGCATATTAAATAAAGTCAAAGGACAGATGGTGAGGGAAGTTCATATGAGTTCATTATTTAGTGACTGCATTAAGGAATGTCAGTTATTAAGATACATGTTCTTAAAAAGTAAGTAAGTAAAAAAACTTTATTGTCATTCAGACCATGCAGCAACACTTCACATCTGAATGAAATTATGTTTCTCTTAGCTCAAGTGCAAAACAAAACATAAACACAGGGACAATTACATCATTCAGCAAGAGCATTATCATCAACAACAGCCGAGTCCAAGCCATGGGATGGCACTAAGATGCAATAACCATGTTCATAACCCATTATAGTGGCTAACTGTAGTCCCCGCAATAGTATATACCATCCACGCTATTGGTAGCTTTCCACAACTGCAGCAATGCCTCAAGTACTAGGCAATTCACTGCAACCCAACAGAACCAGCCACCTCCATACGCACATCAAAAACCTTCCATCCACACCATCCTCACCACTGTAGGCTTTCATCCTCCACCACCGGCAATGTCTTAATTTCCAGACCAGCCTCTCTGACCCACCACAACTTGGAAATATACAGTCATCTGCACACAGCCCAACCACCACTCTTTGAAGGCCTGAGCATCCGCTAAATATAAAAAATAGAAAATATATAAATATATAAATATATAAATAATGGATAGCTAAAAATAAGCTATCCATTAGCTTTAACTAATTATGTTATGGATGAGGTTATCACTAAATGACATAAAGGTTTTAATACCCTTTATTGTCACATATATCAAATAAGGAAAAATGTTTTGTTAATGATAAAAGTACATCAGTTTATCATGGAAATTCCTCAGCTTATATCAACTATAGTCATGTTACAAATAATAACAATGTAATAAACTATAATACATATTTTATCACTACCTATTCTATTGATAGTGAGGGTATATCTAATATCATAAAAACATCTGAAACTGATTAATGCCAATGCTGACTTGGCAAGTAAATTAGGCAATATAACCCACATCATTTATAAAAAGGTAGGAGTTTTAAAAGCATATTTGAAATTATAGAGGCTAAAAATTACCAGATTATATACAAAATGTCTATATGTGGTTTTTGCAGGTATTTCTGACATATACTACTTGGGAGAATGCCTCAATAGTGGACCAGATCATTACAATGTCAAGCAAATTTAATTGCATTACTCAAGGTGTTGTGTACCTGGACACCTGCCGCGAATGTTCTGCATTTCATGTTGGGAAGACAAAACACAAGTTAAAGAAGAGAATATATGACCATTTGTATGAAATTAAAAATAAAAAAACAAAGTAATGCTCTGTACAAGCATATTAGTAATAACCCTTCCTATTATTTCATATTTTGTGTACTGGAGCAAGTTAGATATAATCCAAGGGTCAGACCATGGAAACTATTACTGGAGCTTTGGGAGCTCTGGTGACAAATGAAGTTGAATGCAACCATGCCACCAAGGCTTAAAAGAAATGACTTCTATTTCTTAATTATTAAAATTAAATTCTTATCAAAATTAATTTTAACGGTTTTTGATTTTAAACTTTTCGCAGATTTTATAAAATCATATATGTAATGCCTTGTCTTATGTTGTTTTACTCTGTTTGTATTCTCATTGGTCAATTAACAACACGTAACCTTGATATCATTTATTTAAACTTCATTAATTGTATGTGCATTTTTTTCTGATGAAGTCCAATGTCTGTGGACATAAGTGCATAAAAATATTTTGAAATTATTTGATACATTAAAGTAGCAGTTTGGTTAACTGTGTTTCTATTGTTTTCTAGTCTCTTGGGTATAGTACCTGTAACCTGATACGTCTTCAGATCTATTTACAACTGTTGGGAATAACAGTATTTGTCAAGGATATTATCAGCTCACAGGAGATTCCACAGAATACTATATTTGAGCTCCTAGATGTCCACTTCAACATAAACAGACTAACTATTGTTTCACAGCGCGCAGCAGAATAACCCCTTTATTCCCATCTGGGCATGATAGCTATTGTAACTCTTCAACTGAAATCCCTATTTAACCCAACACCTTTTAGCTGCAGGATTTCAGCTATGAATTAATAAACTTGCTGACGTACATTGCCACTGTTTAGCACGAAGAATGCTACCTTGACATTATAAATGTAACTCTCTTTCACAATTAGTTAACCATCTTACCAGAAGCCCCAATATCCTTAATCTAGTCCTCAAAAATATGGCAGCATGTTGCACATCTTCATATGTATATTCCTGCTTTGTTAAACCAGGATATAAATGACAAATCATGTTCTTTACAAGTGATAGTACTTCCCATTTAAATACATCTATGTTTAGAGACTTTTCAAAAGCAAACCTTCTCTAGTAACTAATGACTTCAGTAAATTCTGCTGTAATCCACTTTCAGTAGATACCACAGCTAAAGGTGTGGCCTGTGCCTGTGACATTTACTACCACTTAAAATATTTTGAAAAGACACTCCCTACCCACACCAAATTGTAATGAGAAATTTTAAAACAAACCCCTGTGGTGGAATACCAGTATAATTAAATTATATAAGAAGAAAAAATACATAACATGTACAAAGCTGCTCAATCTATCTACCTTAACAGCACACTTAAGCAAGTTAGTAGCAAGCTAAAGCTAACCATTATGAACTGAAAATAACCACTAAAACCAAAAATATCTACAAATCATTCTTCAGAATTAACATCCAATGATGTTTGTAACTAGTCGACAGTAATAATGCTCACTGTAGCCCAAAGGGAAGCACTAATATCCTAGCTGACAAATTTAGTTCAAATTTTATTTGACCCACAGTTAAAGATGTTCCACAGTTCCACAATGCTAGCCATCCTCTTTAATTATTTTGGAAAACGTTTGCTCATCCCTTTCAAAAGCAAAGCTACCTCATCTGTGGGCCTCGATAACATATAGATTATCTGATTTTCAGTGCCAAATATGGCTCATCTAAACCCCTACTTACTTTTTTTAAGCTAAGCCTGTCCACTGGTTACATTCACAAAAGCCTAGAAAATGGCCATTATAATGCCACTATACTAGGGTGGCCCAACCATGTACCCTGGTAACTGTAGACCCATTAGTCTCAATAGCCTCATATTATCTGAAACCTTACTCATCTGGGCATTGTGAATGTCTTAACCCTGGACCCTTATCAATTCAGCTTTGTCAAATGAAAGTTTTGCCTCTATAACCTCATTCATTTTCTTTGAAAAAGTAACCAAAGCAGTGGACAGTGGTTTATGAGCATATCTTGGCCAGGCCAAGGACTTTGACAGTGTTCCCCATGCAGGCATTGTTGACAGATTTGTAAATCTGAATAAAAATCCTTATGCTATGTGTTGGATACCTAACTAGTTGAGGGTGCCACTTCTAAAAGTAAAAATGTTACCAGTGGTATACCATAGGTCTCAGTGCTCAGGCCTCTTCTGTTTGTCATTTGTTACTCACACATTCATACCAACAGTCCGGGTCTATTGCTATCTGTGTTTGCAGACAACTGAACTGGGTGGTGTTATTTGTTCTTCCATTAACTCACAATTGCTCCATCATGGATTAGACCATGTTAATAGGAAATAAAGCAAACATGATAGTCTCAAGTTAAATGCAAAAAAAAAAAAAAAGTTGGAGTATAGTTCATTTTGGTAAACAAGGCAGTGCATCCCTCCAATCAGATACTGTTTAAAATGATCTTGGCACTTTTGTTAATTCCTTACCATTTCACCATCATACATCCACAACGGTCCAGAAAGCCTTCTGTCTGATTCATAGATTAGATTCATAGATATTCCAGCTCCACTAAGTCTGATAACCATTTTTGCCTTGCCAGTACCCTCCTTCAGGCTATGCCCCCCTTTCCAGGTGAGCCATAGCAGCCCTTCAATAAATTTGCAGATGCCACAATAGTTATCTAGTTTATATTTAATGGATGATAGTGAATAGTACTGCTTCATATGCAAGACAAGTTTATATCAGAGGTTTCAGAGGCACTGGGTTATTAACCTGTCCTTCCATCATGTTTTATTTATCTGTTAGTGAAGATTTAGGTCTATGGTTCTAGCACTGATACTGGACATGTGTAGAAACAGGAGATTTAAAACAATATCTAATGGTGCAGTAAATGAGACAGAGATCTCCCTTTAAATGTCTACAAGACACTGAATAAAGGAATAGCACTTCCAGCCTCTCTTATTACCTCAGGGACTTCAGGCCTCCAATCTTTTTAATTTGGAACTTTTTCGGCCTTTTGTTCCAAAGAGGACATTGCAGTTGATAACTGCCCATATCAGTGCTGAGTATAAGGGAATGATTACTTGTTTAGACATTGATGATGTTCCTTTTGACATAGCTGGGCTAAATAAAAAGATTCTCTGAAGTCCACTGTTACATGATGATCAAAATAGAGAGAGACAGAGCTATCAACCATTAGGTTTCTAACTTCATTTTCATTTTGTAGAGGTATGTTGTCTAGACAGCATGATAAAAGGAGGGATTGTCCACCAAATGTGATGATGCTACATTTTTGACATTATTTTGAGCTCAAGTTTAATAGACCAAGAGTTTCCTAGGGTAAGTTATCTTTGATGGGTTATGGTATCATAAGGCGATTTAAGAGAAGCCCCCAGTTTGCAATCTGCAATGTTTGTTAACCAGAAATTCTGGCACCGTTTGGATATCTAAAAAGAAAATACCACAAAAATGAGAGGATGTAACATTAAGCTCTGAGGAGCAAAACTGATCACTTTTGTGCTTTCTGATGAACCTGTTGCAACTTACACTGTGTGCCTTTCAGCCAATTTTCTATCCATGATGTCAAATGTGGATCAGATTTAAAGCATTTTTGCTTTTATATGATACCAGCATGTGGAATGGTCTCAAAGGCCTTAGCCAGGTGCAGTTACAGCATGTGCATTTCCTAGCCACCATCTTCAGCCTCTGTATCCCTTTATAAGAAATTTAGCAGATTAAATGGACAGTTCCCTTCATAAAACCAAACTGCTGAGGGTCATGTCTAACAAGATTCTGGATAACACAGTTTATGAGGTCAGTTATAATATGTTCCATGGCTTGTAAGGCTAATAGGTCTGTAGTTACTTAAGTCAGTTATAAAGATACCACTATGGACAGATATTACCACTGCTATGCTCCATTCATCAGGTAGAAAACCAGCAGTAAATTATAGTTAAATAATTTAAGAAGCATGTCTGTAAGGGCATGTTTAGCATGATTAATTAAGCAATCATGTATATTGTAAGGGACAATGGAGAAGGATTTGTGATCTTAGTTAGCACTTTCAGTAATAAGGGATTTAGACATTTCAAGGCCTTAAATAAAAGCCTGGGGGTGATGTTGGCTCTAAGTTTATTTGCAAGGATATTGGCAACATTAATTGGATAAAATTAGGGTGCCTCATTATAAATAAGTTCTGAGCAATGTAAGGTAAATCTTTTTAGCTTTCTAACATAGCTAAAAAAGGACTTTTAATTATCTTTGGGCAGCAGAGGCCAGCCTAAGTTCATGGGCTCCTTTAGGGGATCTGACAGTCATCCTCAGTATTTTTGTAAAGGCTTTCATATTATCCTTGAGAAGATGAATTTTAGATTTTTTAAGGAGTTTCTTTCTTTTGTTGTACAGTTTATGGATGGTAGTGGACCACCATGGTGGTTTATTTTCGAGTTTCCCATTATTCTTGGTTCTGGTAGGGACTGCTTGCTCTATGCATTTTTCTAAGTGGGCATAGAAATCCATAGTGAAATTAGCTGCTGTATTATAATCTGGGATACATGCAAACCTAACTGATTTTTGAGGTTGGTATGTTTGTAGTCCTTAAATTCAGTGGAGGGTTTTCTGTAGGAGCTTTTGGGAGTTGAACTCATAGGTGCCTATAGTGCTACCTCTACAGGCTATCATATGGCACCAACAACATCAAGTACTGTTTTATCACTTATGTATGACAACGACAGCAAGTCCATGTGCTCCTCATAGAACCCACAAATTAAGGTAATCATGATGAGTTTAAACATACAAAAGCAAGGTCAATAGCTGCTCTGCTTTAGGATGTATGTAGCAATATTAAAGAAAATATGCTCTCATGGATAAAAATGGTGTTTAATTATTTAAAATAGCAATGATTTCATGCATTTACTTATCTGACTGTCCTGCCAAATTTATTCCTCAGCTCTGTGGTCATGACATTGTGGAACAATATATGGTTGTTTCAACTGCTCCCCTATTGGTTCTATTGGGTCTATGTGTAGAACAATGCAGTATTGTTATGCTTGCTTATATGTTTTAGCGGATCCACTTTTACATTTCAAAACTCCAAAACCTTGAACATCACAATCCCAAAGTTCAGATGTTCGAAGTTTTGGAATCTCAGAAAAAAAAAAATACCTAAAACAATAAAACTTCATCAATTACGTTTTTGCAGAGGGACAAGCCCCCTGCACCTCCATACCCCCTGCTACTTAAATATACCAACTCCAAGATCACACTACAGTGAAGAGAATGGTAAAGTTCCCGTTCTGCACTGTCGGGCGATCTTAATTGATATGTTTTGAGATTCCAAAACTTTAAACATCTGAGCTTCGGGAATGTGATGTGATGTTCGAGTTTTTGAAGTTTCAAAATTTAAAAGTGGACCTGTTCTAGCTTCACATGTAGAATGGCTATTACTGCTGCTTCCTGTAGAGCACCCTTAGTCCAACAGCAGAGAACTCCTTTCAGTTGAAAGACTGCTCAGCACCGTAAGCAGATATATCTGCTATGCTTCCATCTTGTTGGCCGTTCATACGTTCCTCTCTCCCTTCATTCTCATACTGATTATCGGTTAAATGATATCATAGGCATGCATTCCACTGTCCTTGATTTTGCTTCTCTGTCCATCATTATCCTTTTTTTCTGATAAATCTTTGTGGATTACAGTCAGTCAGTAATACTACTCGTTAGAGTTTCATATTGCTTATTCTTCAGAAAATATGAAAAATTTGTTGTTCTATTAAATTCTGAAGTAAAAATTGTTACTGATCTCCAGAATTCTCAAACGAAGTTGAGAGGTAACAGAGAAGGCACAGCAGGTAAAGCTTATTCTTCATGCATTTGATTCACAATCATAAATCCAAGGTGTCCACAGTCAGTAAAATGTATTGTTAGTGTGTGTGTTTGTGTGTGTGTTTGTGTGTGTGTGTGTTTGTGTGTGTGTGTGTGTGTGTGTGTGTGTGTGTGTGTGTGTGTGTGTGTGTGTGTGTGTGTGTGTGTGTGTGTGTGTGTGTGTGTGTGTGTGTGTGTGTGTGTGTGTGTGTGTGTGTGTGTGTGTGTGTGTGTGTGTGTGTGTGGAGAGAGAGAAAGAAAGACATATACAGAGAGAGAGAGAGATTGAGAAAGATACCTCCCACTGCCCCTGATTTTACTTCATATTTTTGCTGGTTCCCTATAAAATGTATGATTTTTTTCAAACAAATGACTGATAATTGCAGTCACTAAATAATGAGTTTGAAAATTCAGGTCTATATCAGAACATTGAAGTTTTAAAACTTTGAATGTTTTAATATCGACCCGTTTTGAGCAAACACTAAAAACAATGAAGCTGCAGAACACTAAATTCTTTCCTAGGGAAAGAATTTGGTTGGCCGGTTGTGTGGCTTCGCTATTTTCAGCACTGTGGTGGAAATTTATGGGTCGGGTGCAGGTAAGTGTGGAGTGTGTGGTTGTTAGGATTAGGGCATGGGTTAGGTGAGTTAGGGTTAGGGTGCGGGCTAAGTAAGTTAGGGTTAGGGCACGAGTTAGGTGAGTGTGCAATCGTGACGGACCTTAGGGTTAGGGTTTGGGTTAAGTTAAGTGGATAGATAGTAGTGTATGTACACTTTAGTGTAGGGTTAGTTGTAGGATTATAAGTGTGGATTGATGTTTTTAGGTGTGTGGATTGATGTTTTTAGGTGTGCTTGTGCTGTCTGTATGTGTTTCGGAATAGCAATTTTTTTCCCCAAGGAAAAAATTCACTGTTCTGAATCTTCGATATTATGTGGTTTACATATTTTAGGTTCGATGAAATAGCGTTCGCTATTTTCATCTTTTGATAGCATGATATAAACGTGAGAATTCATATCCTTAAAAGTCATATACTAATGCAAAACATGTTATGCTAGCAACTTTTTTAAGTATGTAAGCAAAACGAGCAATAAGTAAAACCCATGCATATTTTGGACCTTTGCATCCCTCGTTATTTTAGCTTTCTCCCTGATTCTTGCTCCAAGAGATTCAGAGGTGTTCCTCTGTGACTGTTTATCTATCTATCTATCTATCTATCTATCTATCTATCTATCTATCTATCTATCTATCTATCTATCTATATAGCTATCTAGCTATGTAGCTATCTATCCAGGTGTGTGTGTGTGTGTGTGTGTGTGTGTGTGTGTGTGTGTGTGTGTGTGTGTGTGTGTGTATGTTTATATATATATATCTATATATATATATCTATATATATATATATATATATATATATATATATATATATATATATATATATATATATCGACAACACACCACAAACCTTAACCTAAAGGTCTTTCCGCTGTCGGTGAATCATATATATATATATATATACGGATTCACTTCATAATCTTGAAATACTGAAATCTCGAATTTCAGTTTTTCAAGAACATGAAATCAAATCCACACAACATCGAAACACCAAAAACGCGAAGCACAAAACCGCAAAATTCAAAACACAGCACACACCAGACCACACATATACCTCAACACCCACATCACAACATAAAGAAACAAAACAACACACATCTACAAACCTACAACACAAATAAGCAGGGTGGCAAGCCCCCTTGCAACCACAATGTGGGGGGGCTATGCCCCCTAACCACCTACTTATATATATATATATATACTAACTCTGAGATCGCACAAACAGTAAACAAAAGCAAACACACACACACACACACACACACACACACACACACACACACACACACATCACATGCATTCTACAGTTGCTCACACACACCACACATATCAGCACACTCACATAAACTCAAACTCCCCCCCCAAAACCCTTACAAAACACTCACTTACCTGACATAACACCTAAATCCACACACGGCACCGCACACCATCCACATACAATCCCGGACATTACATAGCGTAAAGCCATGACCGCAAATTCGAGATATTCAAATTCGAAATTATGCACTTTCGCTATTTTCAAACTTCGACTTTATAGTCTCGAGATACTGAAATTCGACATTTCAGTATTTTGAAATTATAAAGTGTTTCCATATACACACACACACATACATGTATATGCATATATCAACATGAAGGCTCATTTTTATTATTTTGTAATTTTGCATGTGAAATAGGGGTATCTTGTCAATAGTGACCATCATCTAGAGCCAATGTTCACATCACTGGGTGGCTATCCATGCTGTGGGTTAAGATAGATAGATAGATAGATAGATAGATAGATAGATAGATAGATAGATAGATAGATAGATAGATAGATAGATAGAAATATACAGTTATAGTACAATTCATTGCAATATCAGTGTTGAGCTAAAAGTTCCTACACAATACACTGAAGAATCATACTATCAAACATTCAAAAAATAGAACATAGTAAAGATTGTAAGAGGAAAGCAAATTATTTTTAGAATTTTTACATTAAAACCCCTCTATAATGTTAACCTCTAATTTGTCTGATTGCAGAAAGTTTTTTTAAGGGTGGTGTAGAGTTAGGGTTAGAATGTATTGCTAATTTAGGCAGGGGGGGCTTCACTAGGAATGGTGTGTGCACAGACAATGCAATTGTAGACCATCCACATGGTCTACATGGACAGCTATTACTGAATAATGCCTGAATATTGTCATTTCAGCAGAATCATTTACGAACAGTTCATGAGCAGGTGAGTCTGATTGCTCTCATCCATAAAAGCCTTATAGGTGGGAACAAGTTTAAATGCCCTTGGAGGCCATTTAAGCCTAATCAATTTCCCTTCAAAGGTGAGAGTCAAACCTTGCACCTGGAAGATAAATGCCTTAACCATTACGCCAACCCTAAACCCTATTAACTGTCATAATCATTTTAAAGGACAAAGGCCGTTATGATTTTGGAATTTAGGACTCCTGGTTTATTAGGCCAGTGCTTGAATCCTTGAGCTACAAGACCACGTGGACTTCTCATTGTAATATACATAAGTGTACTTGAATAACGGCTCTGTGAATCAAAAGTATATGGTAGTATTTCATGAAAATTACAACTGTCTGTTATACAAAACTGAGCAGTTTCAGATTAACCAAACCCAAAAAATCCGCAAGAATGAAAACAAAAACATGTCACAAAACAGTAAAAAAGCAGACTTTCAAAACAAACAGCATAATTTGACATCCTGGATGTGCCTTCTATAATTTGTTACTTATATATAGTAACTTAGAGATCATACCAACTACAAGAAAGAGTAAAATATACTTTAAATTGCATATTGCTATATTCTCTTTCTCTATAGTCTGAATAACAGCAATCTTGGGCATAAAACAACAGTAACAAGATTACTCGAAGCAAATCCTGCAAAACAAAAACATTTCTGAGTAAACATGACTGAAGCAAAGTAAAACCTGGATACATAAAAATTAACACTTTGGAATCAGACATCTGAAAGAGAACTGATAGTTGTCAGTGTAAAGTTCTCAGCACCCCCAGATGTAATACACTTTTTTGCCAGAGGTGGTCCAATAATGATTCATAAGGAATATTTATAGCTGTACCAAAAATTAACATGTACATTTTCTGTAGATGAAAGGGAATGTTATTTATTCGCAGGATGAGTATTACTATGAGGTTAAAAAACCCATTATATTGAACATGTGTGACATTATAGCTGACCAGCTGTGAGCCAGTGAAAACAATATTCACTGTACAAAAACATGGCTGATAGACACTATGTATGGATCTGGAGGACTTTCTCATTCTGGATATATACACTAGCCTTCAGTATTAGTCAGTGGATTGGGGCAAACTGACATTGGATGAAGACTGGAGCTTGGCTAGGAAAAATAAACAAATCAGGAGAAGAAACACAAAAACAGTGGTAGGGAAGACTGCAAGATGAAAGAAGAATGTGCTGGAAAAGGAAACTATAGTGGCAGGTTAAGTCTCCTACTGTGAATACATGAGCCAGAAAGAACATTGGGTTTTGCTGTTTAGATCATAATGTACAGGAACAGTTTCTAGGGCAATGATATATAGTGGTAAGATGGCAAAGGGTGAGAATATATGAGGGCAGGAAATTAGTAGAAACAACTGAAAAATGTAAATAAAATGCTTAAAAAGATAAGGGTGCAGATTCAATAAAGCCTGCATGGTCTGCTAAAACCACGACACACACGATAATCAACTGATCCAAGATGGAGGAGCTATTCAACACTATATAAAGCAATTGTGTAGACTCTGTGCTGATTTTCCCTGAGAATTCCAAAACCTATTGGAATGCAGCCACAGAAACTAGGCTACATGGAAAGAATGTTAGGGGCTGCTGTTGTTCTTATTCATGTGTATGTGCAGCAGGCCTAAGTCTATGCTGCTGTTGCTGCTGCTGACAGACCATGACCAAGAAGGAGAAGGGTATTTACATCCCATTTAATTTTTTACAATCTGAATAAGGTGGAAATAGTATAGCATACAGGGTGGGTAGAGACAGACTATAGGAACTCTGCAACCTCTGTCGTCCTCAACTGAGAGCAAGGGCAAACCAAAGGGAGCCAGTACCGGTGGAGACTAAGGTATGTGCAGCACTTAGAATTTTAGCTACAGGAACCTTCTTGAGACCAACAGGGGAGATGCTGGGGGGGGGGTCGCAGGCATCAACGTCCAAGATCCTATAGCAATTCCTTAATGCTAGGCTACAACATAACAGAGACTACATATATTTTCCTATACACCTGAAGACAGAGCCATGACTATGCAGGAGTTCTACCCTGTAGCACAGTATCCTGACATTCTGGATGCCATATCTTGTACACATGTAGAAGTCAAGGCACCACCTGGGGAACAGGGAAGGGTATACATAAACAGAAAGCACTTCCCCTCCATTAACTGCCAGGTCATGTGTAACACTAAGGGAATCATCTTGAATGTCTGTGCTGGCAACCCAGGCAGTTACCATGACTCACATATCTGTCACAACTCTCACCAATATGAGATGTTTTGTAGGGGGGCTATCCCACAGGGTCATTTACTAGGGGATGCAGGTTATGCACTGGAACTGTGGATGATGACACCCATCAGAAATACACACACATACCAGCTGAAGAACGTTATAATGAGGCACACGCTCAAACAAGAAATATCACACAGCATGTGTTTGGGCTGCTGAAGTAATTTTTCCAGTGCCTAGATACATCTGGGGGAGCCCTGCAGTACAATCCCTGTACATGTGTTGAAATATTCACCATCTATACCATGATTCACAACATTATCCTGAAAAAACAAATTCAGCAGGAACACCAAGTGGAAGCGACACACATCGCACCATCACTGGCAAGGTCACCACAGCCACATGCAGGTGAAGAGTCAGAGGAGGAGACAGCAGCCGCTGTGGGTGTAGACAGATGTAGATGTGCACAATATGGCCTCACACTAGCTAATGGGCAATGGATAGTACACACGTTCACCACCTAAGGGCTAAAAACCTTCATCCTATGCATACACATACAGTAACACTGATGCCAGGCAATGCTGACATCCTTTACTTACCCATGTAATGGCTGTGCACTGTTAACATCAGACCTTCATCCTATGCATATACATACAGTAACACTGATGCCAGGCAATGCTCACATCCTTTACTTACCCATGTAATGGCAGTGTACAGCTAACATCTGACCTTCATCCTATGCATGTACATGCAGTAACACTGATGCCAGACAATGCTGACATTCTTTACTTACCCACGTAATGGCTGTGCACTTCTAACATCAGACCTTCATCCTATGCACATACATGTAGTTACATTGATGCCAGGCAATGTTCGCATCCTTTATTTACCCATGTAATGGCAGTGTACAGCTAGCATCACACATTGTCAGCCCTGAACTAAAACTCTTGTAACTGCTGGACTTCCAAGGTAAGTACTGAACATAGAATAGAAAAACAAATATCTAAGAATAGAAATGAATGACATATCCTCGCATACTGTTACTTGCTAATATAAGTAAGTATAAGGTATTTGATTTTTACAGCAATTACATCAAGATGTGACAGAGGAAGCCACGGTGGTGCAGCGGTAGTGTTGTTGTCTCACAGCAAGAGGTTCTCCCATTTGATTCTTGGCTGGAGTGCCTTCTGTGTGGAGTCTGCATGTCCTCCCGGTGGTCGAGTGGCATTCGAAACACATGCGTGAATGGGCGTGCCTTTGTTGAAGGTTGGGCATCGGGCTGGCACCTTGGCACCATAAAAAATCTACTGCCAATTGTTAGCGGACCGGAGTTCCGCTGTGGCGACCCCTAACCAGGAAAAGCCGGAAGAAGAAGAACAACAACAACATCAAGATGTGACAGCAGTGACTTATGTGAATATATGTGTCCTCTATCAACTAATAGTTGCCATGCATCAAAGATTCACACATTCATACCTCTCAAAAGTACAGATTTTTCACAGAATGTCCACAGTTTGGCCTCATACTTTTGTACTGGCAAATCATTAAAGAGTGAAGTTAGAAAATAATGATACACATTTTGATTTTAGACTTCATATATATCAGAGAAATCATATAGTAATGCAAAACCTGTTATTCTATCAACTGCCTAAGTTTGCAATACCAAAATATTTAAAAAGTCTCCCTATTGTTGGACCTTTGTCCCACATTCATTTAGGGCTTGGTCCAGCTTTGTTGATCTAAGATGTTGGGAGAGATGTGCACATTATAAAAAACAGTAAGAAAGCAATGCAGTTTGCAAAAGAGCATCACAAACACAGATGCACTAATCACTAAGCCAGCTATGCACCCTGAGCATCAGACAAAAGACTTGTGTATCCCTGAATCCAAAAGATAAAAAAACAAGGATACAGCAGTTATCATCTTTTGTACAAGGTGTTGTGTGTTTGTGTGTGTGTGTGTGGGGGGCAGCAGGCCTAGGCTGATACAAAAGGTAATGAGTGTGTGTGAGTAAGAAAGAGAAACAGGCATATATATGGAATAAGTATCAAATGGCCACTGAGACAGAATGAGCTGTAAGCCTCACAAATGACCCATTTAGTTGTCACGTATGTGTGTCTGTATGGGCACTGCAGACAAAATTGGTGTGTGAGTGTCTGCAAGAACACAGAAAAACTCTGTGCTAGCTCTATGTCCTGCTATGTCAGACAGGTGTGAGCCATGCATGGTAGTGGTGACAGTTCATTGACATTGTCCCCAACCTCGAGAACTGGTTCTGCCAGGAGATACACTGGCATGTCCATCCCTATGGTCGATGCGCTGCTGCTACCTGAACATGACTGATGTCTGCAAGATGAGCTTCCCTCATGAAGACGTCCAGGACCACAACCCCACGGCCTACCACATCTGGGTGTAGCCACATCAACCACTGACAGAGCAGTGGAACTAGTGCCACTGCAGAAGCATGATCAGGCTCAGCCACATCAACTAACATCAGATAACGTGGCTCACCTATGTCCACATGGATGCATTCCCCTCTCAGCAGATGTTCCATCACAGACTCCATCTGTTCCAATGTGTCATTCATCTGATCCATGGAATTGGCAAGACTGTGGAGGCAGTCATGCATGTCAGCCTGTGCCACCTCTACAACTTAGCATTACCTCAGAGGCCCTATTGGAATGTACTTGTGCCTCCTTCATGATGGTCCTAAACATAAGTCAAGTGGCATCGAAAGACACACCAGGATCATGTGGAGGGTAGACAGCAAACCTCCTCTGAGGCCTAGCAGTCCTCCTGCATGGCACCTTGCCCATACTTTGGCTATGGCTAGAGTCAATAGGCACTGAAGCTGCAATAACCATACTACCCTGAATAAAATGTCTCACCCTCGTCCTGTCCAATATCTGAGGGCTCACTGAACAGGTTTGCATAGTCCTACTGTCTATGTCTGATGCAAATACAGGAGATGGCTGAATGTCAACCTCAGTGTCAGATTCAATCTATGCACCCCCCCCCCCCGCCTGTGCCTTTTTTGGCCACCAACATCATCAGAGTCTGCCAATACTCTGATCAGGTAGTAAGAGTACTACACTTCCACTGTCAGGATCACCTGTGATAATAAGCAACAATCACAGCAAAGAAATGAGAACTGACACTACTACAATTTAATATATGTTAACACACTAACACTGGCAGACGGTACAGTAACATACACACAGTCCTACCACCCACCTCACACATACAGATAAATGCATATTTCTGTCAAGTGCTCATCAATACTGAAATAAAAATGTTTGGCTTACAATGTGCCTATGATTCCACACTTGCTAGGGAGCTGGTCCTTGAAGAAGTTAAGTAAAATGCAAAGACACCATCATCAC
Source organism: Protopterus annectens (assembly GCF_019279795.1). Lineage (NCBI taxonomy): Eukaryota > Metazoa > Chordata > Ceratodontiformes > Protopteridae > Protopterus > Protopterus annectens. The sequence goes on from NC_056744.1 coordinate 501,419,640, forward strand.
AATAACATTAACATAGGGGGGAACAATGTATTCCCTTTCTATGTCCATTAACAATGCATTTAACTGAAACTTGGATGATACATCCACACCAAGCCCATGTATAATGAACCAGAATGTGTTGTTTACTGTATCAATCTATAAATAGGTTGCCCCCCCAAAAAAAGAATATTAAGCCAACAGAACTATTGCTTTCAATATTTTACTATACAAGAAATTGTTAAAAATTGACAAATGTGAATGATTACTGGTAGAGAGAAGGGAAAACAACAGCGATTCTGACTCCCTTACCTGCAGTGGGTGTGTCAACCAGGTTACACTTACAAAGTATAGAAGTAACTGAATCAACATTTTAAATGTAAGTAAGCAGCACACATTTCCCAGTTTCTGTTCACTAATATCCAAATGCCCCTGCTTTTGTTGAAAACTGTATATTATTGCCATTTAATATTCTCATATATTTTATGGACAATGATACAAAATGGCTGAAAGACTACATGTTTAAGATCACTGCTCAGATAAGAGAGGAATGAACACAACACAAAAAGAAAAAAGACAGAGCTGCACCCTTACTGTGTTTTGTAGGTTCAGTGGTTTGACAGTTTAAATCTAGCTTTGTGTAAAAATCTTTAATGTGTAATAAACTTTCCTTTGTAATGTTATTTATGGAGTTTTTTAATATTACTATTTGCACAGCGTGCAACTTAGCACAAACCCAGTTCCTGTGGCAGCAGCTGTAAGTTAAGTGTTATCGTATAGGTGACCCTGGGTCTAATTCAGTAAAGTTTAAAGTTTTCTTACTGACATTCCACTTTACTTTATATAAAAATTAACAGCAAAAAATACCTATACATAGGAATGAATACCTATAGCATGTGCATTGAGCATGCACAAGATATCAGAAATATATTACACGTGTAACTGTGGGTATAAGTAAAATTATGGTTGTACAATTACACAATCACAGACCCAGAGTAATACTTATCCACTCACTTGTATAAAACATAAAACAATGTAAACATAATTATAAATAACAATAGGTGTGTATAGCACTGGAGCTCATATGAATTAATGTGTGACTGAGGATATACTGACAATTATGGTTCTGTAATAACAATTGTGTTTTCTGGCCTTTGATGGACTTCAGACTTCAATGATACTGAATTCATCAGGTCAGACACATATATGGTTAACCCCTCACTCTGTCATGTATATTTATATATAATTAATGAGGATGGCTGACAAGCACTTCTTCTGTGACAAGGATGAAAAATCAGCTATGTTTTGTTTATGTTGCATAGGTTTGAATCCCACATCATACAAATTAGTTTTATTAGCGTGTAAAGAAACACAAAAAATGTGTCAGGTCATATAATTTATACCCTCAATACATGCCTGCAAAGTTAAATCAACTAACAGGTGCAGCAGCATCCACACTAAAAACCAATGTCAATTGCCACATTACCCTTCTTAGTTCATAAACTGGTTTCCTCTCTGGCACTGTTGCTCTCTACATAATGTCACACAAACGTGGCTGGCATGGTTGTTCAGGTTTGTCCACTAGCAGCAAATGTGATAACATGAATTGGCAGTAAAGCATTGTTGACTATTGTTGTTTTCCTTGATCTGACATGTCTGGAGGTAGAAGGGAAGGTGCCCAATTTAGGGCTCAAAGGTGGGGTGTTGAGGAGTCCAGAATCTTTACTGGACTCTTTGCAAAGTACCGCAGCCAAAGGCTCTTGCGGGGGGACTATACTGGATCCCAGTATAAGTCTGAGACATGGAATAGTCTGGGCAAGGCTGTCTCCAGTGTGACTGGTATTCCGCGCACCATTATAATGACGTCAAAAGGCACATGCAGGATAAATCAACCAGTGGCTGGCTGAGTTTAGGACTACTGACATCCTGCAGTTGTCTAAGTATACAGATAAAGATAATTTAAACTAGATCAACAGCTGCAAATATGCAAGACTGGTATGCATAATGCTCTTCTCTAGTTCTCTTCTTTTTATTCCACAGAAAACCAGGAGATAATGGCGAATAGGGAAGCCCGTGCTGAGCATTTAGAAAGACTGAGAGAAGCAAAGGGTATGCATGCAGCCCAACATAACTATTATTTTACCTACAGTATTGCTCTTCTATACAGTAGTAGGAAATTAAACATCCCTGTCCTAACTGTAAAAGCAAACATGCATACTTCAGTCTGTAGCACAAGCCAACTGTAACAGTAAGTTCTACTACTGTAGTCAGATGTTGTGGGTTTAAGTAACAAATATATAGTAAAATCATTTAAAATATTACATAATAATGCCAACAGAACTGGCATAAATGCCCTGCTGTTAACTTAATCTGTATTGTTTGACCAAGCATATGTGCAATATATGCACATTGCAAGGATTACTTTGAGTAATCATTGGTTATAATTTGTAGTTGTTAAGAAGTATACTTAAATGTATAAGCAGAAATAAATTCATTATATTGTAATAATTCATTGTATGTCATATATGATGCTACTAATTATCTCTTCTTTTTCTCCTACCCCAACCTTTATCTCTTTTTTTTATTTTATATGTGTGGTCACAACTTTCTGCTTTCATAAATTTCTGACAACTCATGAAATGCTTTACAGCACATGGAGGTGGGAAAACCACTGTGGCTCAGCCTTTCCTCACTCCACTAGCACCTGCACCAACAACCAGCACATCTGACACCTAACCTAGCAGTACTGTCTGCTTTGTCCTGCACTAAATGGACCCTCCACATTAGGTGGTATTACCCTGGCAGCTAGTACAGTGGTACCCTTTAGGAGTAGTGGTGGATGTCGGGATTTTATCACCTGCCAGGAGATTCTAGGCTTTGTACATAGGGTCATGCACAGCACCTCTGCTGCATACCTGTGCTTGATGGAGAGGATGCTCTCTACATAAACAAAGATGTCAAGCACTCTGACAGCCAGTGGAGTAAGGGGACAGTGATGACAGTTCTGCAGATGAGGACTATATTCTCACTGTCCCCATGTTTGATGGGCATAGGAATCTGATGTCCCCTCTCTATCCCCAGTGATGGTGCCTCCCCAACATTTTGTATCTGTCACCATCCCTGTGTCTTTTCTTGTTTGTCCTATTTGTCTGCATCCACTTCCTTACCTACCCTACTTACCTAACCCAGAAATACCTATGTCTCTTAACTAACATTCCTCTCTTACTGAAATAAAAAGGGGCACCTTTCCCACAAAAAAAATATATATATATATATATATATATATATATATATCGTCCCATACATAGCTCTCTACTTTGTACAGGTGTCTTCTCAACACACTTGATTCAGTCCTATTGGCTACATGATTGCATTGTTGCCACACCACTTTGTTGAAGCAACAGCCCAAGTTCAGCTAATATTCTATACATATTCTCATTTTACATGGTTGAAGAAGTGGATAGCTATGGTTCTTTGTTCTTCCCTCTTGTACATTCCTGTATTGCTTTCCCTTTGTTGTTCTACCTGCTTTCCCCTTATTTTACAACTTTCCTATCTATCCCATTTTAACACCGATAATCTGGTCAAAAAATAGAATCACACACCACACAAATAAGTGAAAATAACCCAATGAAGTCCTTCTCGTTTTGTGCTCTGTGTTTGCATTGAGGTTGGCACTGCATACTAATGCTGAGCATCAGTGAATGGTTCTTACATGGTGCAGTTAGCACTGCACAATGTTGCTTAAACATGCTGCGCTAAAGTAACACACAGTGAAAGTAGAATAAATAATTATTTCATTACATTATGCATACCTATTTAAAAGTATTAGATAAAGCTGGATTTGAACCCTGGATCATATGTGTTCAAATTAAAGATCTCAATGTACATATACTTGCTGCCACAGAATCAGCTAAGCAGTAAGTCTGTTTCTTACACTCAGTACTATCCAAAGTGCTGAATGCTGCACTACTCCATTTAACGAGTTTGCATGGAGGTAAGCAAACCAATAGAATTCTCATAAATTTATGAATGAAGCACAGGCTCATGTTTGCTTGTTGTTTAACTATGCACAAATGGGGACAGCAGTATAAATCTGTATATCACATTTGCAAACACTTTGCCATTGATTGCGTAAACCAGCTGCTTGGTGGTGCACTATGGAAAGTGCACATTAGCATGTGTTACTTATGTTTCCTGCCCGTTTAGTCTTCATCTAATGAAAGTACATGTACAAACACAACCAAAGGGAAGGTACTTTTTAATGAAAGAACAACTTATTCTCTCAGACATCCATTGCTGATGTCATCCACTATAAATTGTAAGGCAGCATTACAAAAGTCAGGTTTGTTCTGTGGTCCTTGTGTTGAGCGCTGTAACTGATGTACCCTGTTAGGTAGGAGTTCTAATATCAAGAGCATAACTGTGTATCCTTCAGTCAACAGTATAATCTCACAGGATACCGATATTTTGACAGTTTACCATGCCTACATATCTATTTAATTCATACCTCACAACATCTTCTTGCAAGCATCCAGCAACAATGACATCCACTATAAATTGTCCTGCAGCACTATAAAAGCCAAACTTGTGCCATGGTGCATGCATTAAGTGCTGAGTTCTTTAGTTGGTGTACTTAGTTTGGTAGGGGTTCTAATCTCACTATGGTCAACTTGTGTGTGTCTAGACAGAAGAACATAACTGTGTGTTCTACAGTCATCAGTACAATCCCAGGAAATATCAATATGTTGACAGTTATAAATGCATAAATATCCATTTAATTCAGGCCTCATAACATCTTCTCTCAAACATCTAACAATGATGTCATCCACTATAAATTGTCCTGCAGCATTATAAAAGCCAGATGTGTGCTGTGGTGCTTGCATTAGCTACTAAGTTTTGTAGTTGGTATACCTACTTAAATAGGGGTTCTAATTTTGCCGCAGTCAACTGTTCTTTGTTTACTCAGTTGGTTGACATTCAAGAGACCATTTTACACCTGCATGTAGGGCACTGCTATTACCATTATTTTCTCACCAGGCCTTGCTGATGTAATCACTTTTAAAGTGTTCTCCAACACTATGAAAGCCTATCTTGTGCTGTGGTACTTGCATTAAGTATTGTGCTTTGTAAATACCTTAGGTAGGGATTCTCCTCTTACTGCAGCAGGCATCACTATTGTGACAATTCTAGAACAATATGCAAGTCCACAGCAACCCTACTCAAAGCATGTCATTGTAGCATACAATGATGATGTCATCCTGCATAACATGTATTTTGACAACATGCAAGGCAAACCTGTGCTGTGGCAGTAACATTAACTATTGTGTTTACAAACAGCTTTACCTACACATATAGAGGTTCTAATATGACAACAAACAACTTGTGTGTCTTTACATACACCTATCACTTTTGAGACAATTTTACATAGGGATGTGACTCTGCATCCATATCCTACACTCCTCCCAACATGTTCTCCTCAGCATACAATAATGCTGTCATACTCTATAAAGTGCAAAGTGACAGTGTTATACTCAGACATATGTGGTGTTGCTACTGTGACATTACATGGCATACATTATATATATATATATATATATATATATATATATATATATATATATATATACACACACACACACACACACACACACACACACACACACACACACACACACACACACACACACACACACACACACAGATGTAATTTTTTAAATCAGGCCCAGTCTACTGCTGTGTGTATGTGTAGTTGGTGTTACATTATGGTCACTGCAGGATCTTTGGAATCAGTTTTCATTTGACTACCACTTGTAAAACCTTTCATGTACCCTATGCATCCACTATCCTCCTTTTTCCTCTGACCACATGATATCCTTCCTGCACAGGAGTGGAGTATGTCCTCTAACCAAATATGCATGCACACATCATGAAACAGAGTCCTTACATGAGCCTCTGCAAGCCGTCTGCATACCAATGCATGTGTTATTGCTATTTTTGTCATGGTGTGGTACACATATCCCATATGGAGAGTGGCAGGAGGTAATGCAATACAACAAATATATACATATGCACAATAGTCCTATTATCTTCCATCATATAGGTATAGGGATTTTCTTCATGGTAAAATAATGTCCAGGATTTCATGTGATGTCAGCCATTCACCTAATAATGTCCTATGACCCTAGGAACAATTGACATGTGAATGTTGCTCTCATTGACATGCTATATTGAGGCATGGATGTATAGGAAGGCTACAAAAGGGTCTTGCAACCTGTGATGTGAAATAATGTATTGATGACCATTGCTGCCATTGCAGTACATGCTCCTTTTTTTCAAATATTTTTTTATTTTCCAAATAATATAATGTTTAACAATACAATCATCAATGAACACGTATTATAAACCTTTATGTACACTATCTACGACTGACCTGAACAAAGAGGGGAAAAATAATGAAATATATGAAATTAGTAACAAAAATGTATAATATTCAATTAATAAAGTATAAAGTTATGCATTAATTATTTAGGGTTCATTTTTAATGTCTCAATAAGAGTTAACATTTTTCCCAAGAATTGTTTGTCCATGTTTTAGGTGAAATTCTCGATTCCTTCACCTTGATTTCTAATGTAGCTGTTTCTTCCATCAATCTCAAGAATTCTTCCAGAGTAGGCTCTTGTGAAGACTTCCACTTTCAAGTTATACATTTCCTTGCCACAGCTAGTATGGACCAAAGTAGGTATAGCTCTTTTTTATTCATTCCAAAAGTATCATTAACATTTAAGAGGACTAAAGATTTGGTTAAAATAAAGGTATCTGTGAATATAGCTTAGAGAAAAATAATTTCTTCCCAGAATTTTTTCATATTAATACATTCAAAAAATATATGAGACCAATCAGCTTTACAGTTTAAAGAACATCTCCAACAAATGAATTTATCAAGTGAATTGAATGTGGCTAGTTTATCAGGTGTAATAAATGCCATGTGAATATATTTCCATGTAAATATTTTCCATACTTTTAAATTAAATGTTAAGTTAACAGTTATAGAATATTTTGTATAATTTTTAAATTAGATTTGTCCAATTATAATTGTTGTAAATAACTTCAGATATTAGACTTATCAAATTTAGACTAGTTTTATAAGGAGAATTAATAATTTTACTATTAAGATCCTTAAAATATGATAATATGCTTTGTAGTATCAACCAATCTGCTCATGGAATGTCATATTTATTCTGAATTTGTTGAATGTCTAATACTACTTGATTATCTATACAATATTGCCAAAAAGTTAAGTTTTCCCCCTCCCATCTAGTTAAAATAACATTATGAATTTTACTGAAGAAATTCTTTGTAGAGCTAAAGGGTATTACATGTCTAGCCAAATCTTATTATCTGTGTTAGTATATATAAATCATCTGAATAAATTGTAAATATTATTTATATAATTTAACTTTGTTGGTTTTGTTATATTATATTGAATATTAACAGTCAATATGTGCCACATCCTATTATTTTGTTCACTTAATATACAATTTTTTATTATTTTATTTTCATTTAAAAAAATAATAGTGTGCAATATTTTCCATGTTGAAGAATAATTAGGATCTGTCCAATTAATGATAGTTCTTAATATGGAACCTTTTATGTATGATTCTAGATCTGGAAGTTTAATTCCACCCATTTCCCAAGATCTAATATGATGTGTATAGGCTATTCTATTTCTTTTTGGATACCAAAGAAAGTTTAATAGAATTTTATTTATTTATTTCAGATTTTCTTGTTAGGTACCATAGGAATAGCTTGTGCAATGTAATTATTTTTTGGAAGTATTGCCATTTTTATTATTTGTAATCTTTCTTCAAATCTCAAGAACATTTTATTCCAGCTTACTATTAACATTTTTATTTTATTAATTATGTTGCTATAATTTGTGGCTAACATAGATTCCAAATTATCACATAGTGTTATTCCTAAATATTTTATTGTGGGAACTTGTTTTCCTATCACACAGTTTGTAGTTAAGTTAAATTCTCTCTTTTTATTCAAATGTATATAATTAGATTTTCCCTTGTTAAATCTAAGGCCAGAAATGTGATAAAATCTTTTCACTATTTCATCTAGTTTTTGTACTGATTTCTCTGAGACAGATGACATGAGTAAAACATCATTAGCAAATAACATAATTTCTAAATTAAGTTGACTATATACATCTATGTCTGATATATTAGAGTTGTGGCATACTAATGAGGCAAATAATTCAATTCCTAAGGCAAACAGGATGGGAGACATCGGACATCTCTGCTTTGTACCTTTGGTTATTTCAATAGCCTTGGAGGTAAATGGCCCAACTTTACATAAGCCAATTTTTTTTATAAATATTATTTATTAGCATAATAAAATTAGTAGGACATTCAAACAATTCTAAAGCTTTAAAAAGAAAATCCCAGCTCAATGAATGAAAGGCCTTTTCTATATCCAAAGCTACTACTAGAGCTTCTTGGCTTTTTCTGTTTAGAAAATCTATGAGTGTTAGAATTCTTTGTATATTGTCATGTGTGTGTATTTTATAAATGAATCCCATTTGATCCTCATTTATTATGTGCCAATGATTTTTTAATTCCACTAACTAATATTGACATGAAGATTTTATAATCATTGTTAAGTAAAGATATTGGCCTATAAGATTTACACTGTAAAGGGTCTTTGTTTTCTTTTATAATGGGTGTAATTAAGGAGTTTCTCCATGAAACTGGAGTTGTATTTTGTGCTAGAATTTCATTTCAATTCAAGATTTGTGAAACAAGGATATTACTGAAGATGGAAATATCTATACAATTCATTAATTATTCCATCAATTCCCAATGTTTTATTACTTTTACTTTCCTTAATTTTTTGAGTAATTTCTTTTAAAGATATTTGTTTTTGAATGTCTAACTTTAACTTTTTTGGTATTGCCTTTACCTTTACTAATTTTAGGTCTAAGTTTGATGTATATGTGAAGTATCATTATAATGGTCAGAGAAATAATGTTTAAATGCATCTAGTATATCATTTATATCAAAACTTTTTTTCCTTCCTTCATGTATAATACTTGTAATATTATTTTCAATCGAAGGTTTTTTTAATCTTATTGCTAAATTATGCTAATGTTTGGGTGATACTGCATCGGAACAAAATTTTAACCTTTCTACAGCTATATTAGTTTTGTGAGTTAGGATTTCATTATATCTTTTGTTTAATTCTTCTAGTGCTTTTTTATGATTATTTTGTGTGTAAGTAGATGAATTAATAGTGAGATGTGTAATTTGTTTTTTGATGTTACATAATTCTGATTCCCACTCTTTTAGCTTGTTTTTATACCATGAAATAATTTTTCCATTTAGATAGGCTTCCAAGGTATCCCAAAGATTAATTACATTGATTTCAGTAGTGTAGTTTATAGCTAAAAAAATTGGACTTCTGAATCTAACCAAAGTTTAAATTGTTTTAATTTTGTAATGTAAGCTGGAATTCTTGACATAAAAATGAACTTCTTATAATATGTATGTATTTTGAGAATTAATGATTTATGGTCTAAAAAAGGACAAGGGAGTATGGAAAATTTTATTATTTCTGAATTTAGCTCTTGAGATATGAATATTTTTATCAATTCTTGTATGTGTCCCAAATCTGTGGTATTGGTGTGAAAATAATAATGAATTGTTCTCCTTATAACTAAATGTATCAATTAGATTTAAACTTTCTTCCCATTTCTTAAGTAGCTTCCCTATAGAACTTACACATAAATTTATTTTGCTTGTGGTTTCTGATTTGTCCAATATACAATTAAAGTCACCTCCCAAAATCAAATTTCCTTTATATACTCTAGTTATTAGATCCATGCGTTTTCTTATTATCCCAACCCTAATACCTGGAAACCAATATGTATTAACTAATGCCCAGAGTCTATTGTTATATTTTACTATTACTATGGCTAGAAGTCCTTTATCTTCATATTTGTAAATGATTCCAGGTGTAGTGACATTTTTTCCATAAAATTTAATTTCCCCTAGTCTTTTTCTTATATGAAGAGTGAGATAAGATCATATATTCATTAGGATTCCAGCTAAAGGTATCATTTGTTTTGAAGTGAATCTCTTGAAGAAATACTACTTGTACTTTATTTAATTTCATATATCTTAATAAATTATATCTTTTCCATGGATTGTTTAAACCGTTAGTGTTTAAGGATAAAATAGTCAAGTTCATTCTCAGTATTTAACTTTACATCATATTTGTTTTGTATTATGTTTTGTAATACCATACCAAATGTAAAATGTGTAACTACTGTGTTAATAATTCTCATTGTAGTCAATATTTCAATTTTGGTAAATAACTTAAAATAGAGTTTAGTTCAGACCAATAAAAAAAGAAAAAAGAAAAATGCCAAAATTACTTGTATAACAACAAGGATATACATATTTTTGTAACCCCTCTAATGTGCATGAAGTGAAATACACTTCCAATCTGCTAGATGAGAAGAAATCTAACCGATTGCCTACCATAACTTCCCTCATGAAAAAGAAAGAAAAAAAAAAACTAACCCCTTTCGAGCTCCATTACACCATTTCTCTTAGCCTGGAGCTTTAACAATATTAGTTATTATTTTCCTTATATAACTTAATAATGAATGAACACAATGTATGGAAATGAGTATTGATTTGGTAATACAATTTAATTTTAGATTAGATTAGACTTTTTTTTCAGAATATAATCATCCTATCATATGCTACTTAAACATTCATAAAGTAAAATCTCATTTATAACACAGTAAATGTTGCTTAACATTAGTTCTCTTTAGCCTGAGAGTAGTATATATACATATTAATAGTCTCCAATATTCTGATATGACCAATATAATGATTATGTCAGATAAACACTCTCCTACACTAAAATATATTATAACTGAATGAAGTAAATTTGTAAATGTATCAATAAGTGAAGATAAATACGGACAAGTTTATTCAGAACACTTGAGTCATACTACAAAAACTATGTAGTCCATAGAATGAACCCTTAGAGTTGTGTTCACTACAGATGATAATGTAAATATGTTTGAGTGAACAATACATGTTAGAAATCTCTATGTATCACTCACATGCTTTTAGAGACAAATGAAAGCATAACCAGATTCAGTTTATTTTATGTCCACCCATGAATGTAGTTGTGACAAATTAAAAGAAAAAATGAAGAAAGACCATAGTGATCACTCATTGATGATGAAACAGAAGCAACTTGCCCTAAGTGGCCATGTGGATGAGCAATTTATACACTTCATAATACTAATGCTTAGTTATAATATCAATTCATATTATGAGAATATCATCATAGAATATTGAACAAAATGCTAGTCAAGACAGAGCATTACTGAAGCTGTTCTGCACAGCCACAGTTCCTTAGAACCTTTATAATAGAGTGTTTATCATGCAGCAAGATACAAAAGTAGGCAGGCTCCCTTCTTTGTTATTAAATTGTTAAAAGTAATGACACTCTAAAAATACAAAACCTATTAAGCTAAACAGTGCCTTAAGAAATCTCTCTATCTCATATCTATTTAATTAGTGTTCTACTTATATTTCTCATCAATAATTACAATTTACAAATCTGTCTTATTTTACTACTTGAAATAATAGCAAAAGCAATCCACAAAGATATTTTCTCATGGGCCCTTTACTTTAAATAAATAAAGATGAAATTTCAAGGTGAACTCATTTTACCAACCATCTCACTAAGAAACTGATAACCTTATTATTTAAACAGTTGTCAATATTCATTAAAAATATCAGCTACATAATAATCAGCTATACAATTAATGTCTGAAGGATTAAAGGTAGTTTATGTTATAAATCCCTGCCATTACCAGATGTGTGGCATACAGAATATCATTTAGGATTTACGTTTCTTAGGAACCTCTGTCTGTAAATGTGTAATTCAAACAATTCTTGGTAGAATGAATGACATCTGAACTACTTTATTATACTAATTTATGTGGAATTTTACAATAGGTTTCCCAGTATTTCCCTGTCGTCAAAGCAACTCCCAAAATACATCAACAGGCACTCACAAGACCGTCTGAGATGCCAATTTTATGAGTTTTAGAACCATGGCTTAAAGTTTTGCTGGGAATAAATCAACTGTTCATCATATAAAATGAGTACACATGCCTACACAATTTAGTAGTGCAGTTAAACAACTACTTGCATGTTGGTGTAAGAAATTTGGCTAATTACCAGCATCTTAGCCACTTTACTGAAAGTTGAACCCCACTTACCAAAGATTAGAAAGCACTAAAGGGTGAGGAGAGTAATCAGTAATTTACTATCTACTGTACTCACTATTTATTTGGTTACTACTTAATCAATTCAATTGAACATGTCTAGGCAGTGTGAGCAGAGGAAAATAACAACACTGCACAGTACAGGGTTTACTATGTTATCTAATAAAGCAATGTGCACATTATATTCAAATAAACAGGAGTTATAAGTACAAGGTAATAAGTCCCTTTGTGGCTTTTGAAATTAGATGATTTCTGTTACCAGGTTAATGAAGTATTCAGTATAATATGTCTTAAACCTGTCTTGATTTTACTTATTATGTGCACAGAAGTAGGTCACAACTGCAGCTGATGTGTGCATCTCACACACATATTTTCCTATTTACACTTGCAACACTGTAACAGATGCTTACAAAACTATCAGACATGTCATTTTACTGGATCATGTATCTTGCAGCTGAGGTAGGAATAATTCAGAAGTAAGAAAGGACTGTGTTTACTTCAAGTGTAACAATGTAGTCTGTAATGCTTCTATTACTTTTTCAATTGGATGCTATTCAGTTTTACTGTAAATTCTTCTTATTTGTGTTACCTACATAAAAAACAGCTACTCTGTCACTGATTTCACACCTATTCTTTTTATTTATTTAAAATAAGTCAGGGTTTGTAGATTTTAATAATCCAAAGATCATGTTAAATGAGCTTAAAATATACTGCTTGTGCAAATGATATCACACTAGAAATGCTACCTTAACAACAGACAAGCAGGGGAGTCCTTAAATGAAGTTTGGCAATAGACTAAGTTGTCCCAGGACATCTTCATGGGGGGGTTAAGTTAATATTAGGGGGAGTTAAGTGGGTTGGGGAGGTGAAAGGGTTAAGTGGAGGCAGGGAGGGTTGCAAGGAAATGAGATAATGATGAGGAGGGGCTTAAGAGGTTTAGTCTAGTGCAGTTGGGTTAAGCAATCACATTTTGGCGTGAACTTGCTATGGCAGGTTCTACGTCCTAGATGACCTGTGGGTAATGGTGTGGTCAGGTAGGCCTGGGAATGGTTCTGTAGGGAAGAGGTGGGTGATGCTTGTTAACATGGGTTTAGAGGATATGTATTGTTCGATGTGACTTGCTGGCTGTTAGTCTAATGACATTAATTTAGTATAACTACATTAATTGTCTGATTCCCAAAGGCTTGTTTTATTATTAATATGCTCTCCTCTGAGTCTTTAGAGTAAACTGTGTGGAATGTGATCTTTTCCTCGGCGTTTTCCTGTTCTGGAGTTTTAAGTCTTCATGTTTGGAAGCTTGGTGATTTTATGTGTGGATGTTAGGACCGGTGCGTGGTTAGCTTTACTCATTTCTGGTTTGTGTTGGCATACTTGTTTGGTAGGGGTGTAGTGGCTGCTTTGTTTCTTAAGGAGATTGGATGCCTGTTTCATGGCTTGAGAGTTTTCCCACAAGGAACCGTTGACAGAGAGTTAGTCTTTTCATCCATTATGAAGGCATGGTAATGCAAGACCTTCGTTCTGGCTGTGTTTGGTAGGATGCTTTAAATCCTCCTTACTTTTTCCCTCCCCTTATTTGGTAGGCTTTTCCTTCTCTGCTGTGCTGTTGTGTTGCTGAAGGGGATCACGGTCATTTGCTGGTGGGGCTTAAAACAGTTGTGTGGTCTTTTGCAGGGGTTGTGCCCTGCCTTTTTTTCCAGTAGTTTTGTGGGTCTTGCCTCATCTCCTCTGGTTTTGGTGGTGGTTTGGGAGCTGGAACAAGCTGTGCCAGCCATTTCACAGGCTTTGGGTTCCTTTGGGAAGAGGTTGCTGCCGCGCATGCGCAGAGTGGCGGCAGAGGTTTCCAGGTCTCTTTTCTTCCTAAATGTGTAGCTGTCTTGAGACTTGGTTCAGTGGATGGTTTGCTATATTCATCGGCAATGGATTTTGGGTGGGCTGCTTACTCAGTGTGGTCTGTGAGATGGTTTCCGGTCGAGTTGTTTTCATGCCACGTGGCACTCCAGTGTAATGGTGACTGGCCAGGCTTGTGCAGTACAGAATTCACTGGGATCAAATAATAGACTACATTCTAAGAGCATAAACATGGTGAATAAAATTATGTAATCTTCTGCATAGTCTATTAGGCATTTAAGATTAGCATGGCTTATGCATTTAAACCTTTAGCTGAGGCTGTAATTTTGAGGCACAGTTTTGTATACGTCAAACTCCTTTTTTCATGAGTTTGAGGGTTTCTCAGAAATGTCTGCCCCTGGCTGGGTGTTTCAGTAGGAGGAGAAATGGTTGCTGAGGGAAAGTGAGCTTGTTGAGTGAGTCAGCGAACTGAAGGGAGCGGGGCTGGTGAAATGGTTAGAGTTGTAGGCCCTACGGCTGGTTCTCGGGCTCCAGCTGCACCCCATCAGTTGTCTCGTATGTCTGCATTGTAGGTAGTCTGTACATGCCGGTAAATAAATTGCTCCAATGAGACCACAGGAACAGTAGAAGAGTTCTGTTGTTTTATACTGTAGTCTGCATGTTGGTAGATGAGCTTAGTGTAGGGTGCAATATGGTTGTTATATTTGCTTTTATTTGGAGCTTTGTTATGAAAGAAGTGAGTGTACACCTTTTCAGTTGTGTTTTAAATTAATTTACTGGTGCAGTTGGAATATCACTTTTGGTAATATTTGTGTGACATCAGTATTGTTTGCCTTATTATATTTATAGATACTGTCCTGTAAGTGAGTTCGACAGTATGTGCTTCATTTCAGTACACGTGTGTTTGTATATTTATTCTTTGATTATGTTCTGAAATACTGAGGAAGTTGGTGGATTGAATCATTTGGTTTTGCTTAATTTGGGAGAAGAGGTTACTTTTTTTCAGTGTCATCGTTTATTTATTTTACAGCTGCAGTCTGCTTTTGGACATTTAATTTTAGGATGTCCAGTTTAAGAACTGATACAGGGTTTCAAGTGAAAAGTGATTAGATGTAGTTGGTAGAGCAAATCAGTTTGTAGCTTAGTTTGTTGTGAATCTGCAAATCAGGGGAGCAAAAACTTCAGTATTTGGGTATTGATTATGAAAATAATCTCAAGAAGTTGTTTTACTTTTCATTTAAGTTGGCTAATTAGCAGAAAGGGTTGTTGGGATGCATGCCATCGATATGCAATGCAGTTGTTGTGGGGTGATTGGTAAATGTTACAAATCTTTAGGTTCAGATCAACTTCAAAGCCAATATACAAATGAGTTAAGTTCCCTGAAAGGCATTGGTACAGATTTAGGCAGGATGTTCAGATTTTGCTGCCCCCCCCCCCCTTTATTAGAAGGGTGTTTTCTGACAAGTTATGGTAAAGTCTTCTGACTGTAGTCAGAAATAATGACAGGCATTTCAGTTGCAGACTTCATGCCATTCTGAATACTCATGCTGCCGCAACCTGTTTTATCAAACTTTTAAGTTTGTAAGAGGACTATTTAAAATAATACCTGATTGTATTAGGTTTGCTGCATTGTCCATTTGTTCCACATTATGTTGGTAAGTGTGCCTCATTTGGAGATGGAAGGTTAAGAGCTAGGCATATGGTTTTACAATATAAGTTAGCTTAGCTTAGACAGGGCACTAATGGATGTAGTCTGGAATTGCAAGGTTACCTGGGTGGTGGATATTGATAGGTCCCTTCATTTGGGGGATTACTTTTAACATACTCAACTGGTAGTTAAATTTATCTTGGGTATTTGATAGGGTCATTGGATGCATAGCTTCAGTTATGACTGGTTTGTCATAGATGGGAGTGGCAGTGTTACATTTCTTCCCAGGTTGGCAGGATAGGTTGTCCTTGAAGATGCCTTGGAATGTGTGTTATGTATTTTGGATGTTTTACATGTCTTTTTCTTTCTTGCAGATGGAATCTTGGAATGCTGCAGCTGTAATTTGGAATAGGTGGGTATAAGGTGGAGCCTGCTTGTTACTGTTAGAGGGTTTAATTTTGTCCTTTTCTTTGTAGATGGTGGTGTGCCGAGTACCAGTTGTGGTGATACAGAGAATTCGCAGATGATGGGAACGCAAGTGGGCAACAGTTACTGATGGAAGCAAGTGGATTTCAAAATTGTTGAGTTTTGGTAGAGGATTTTACACTGCTAGTCAGAGAAGGACAGGTATTTTGAGTTTATGATATCAGGGTTAATGGGTTGTACAATTTGTTCTATTAACTGTTAGTATGTTAGATTAATGGTGAAAGTTGTCCCTGCTTTTGCGCATTTGCATTCAATAGTAAAAGGGAGCACGGCCATTGGCCATAGGTAAGAGTTTGATGTTGTGGCAGGGGTCCTGGTTAGTGCCTTCATGTTAAGTAATCATGGTATGTGTGCACATAGAATTTATCATTGTTTCTTTCTTTGCAGATTGTTGGAGTGCAGAAGGCATCATGCAGTGACTTGAAAAGGGGATTTGAAAGGTGATGTTTTGATAGGATGGTCATTCTTGCCACTTGAATGGGGCACAAGGACAGTCTGAGTAATCATCTTAGTAAGGCATGTTTGAGCTCTGTTTTTAATTAGTGGGAGCTGATTATTGCACTGGTATAGGGGGCAAGTAAGGAAGAGTTAGGTAAGGGGACCAAATGGGAAAACTGTCAGGGATGGTTTATGGGGAAAGTGGGGATCCCAAGGGATGGGATGAGTAGAGTCACGATGTTCATAGGAGCACAGGAACTTATTAGGCTACAGCTCTACAGCTCCTGCAAGCCAGTAAAGTTCAATCCTTGCTTTCTTGGAACCTTGAGTGGTTGTATTCACTCATCCAGTTGTTTAAACCGTATATGGGGGAAGGGCCAAGGAGGCATTTGACATGATGCTGGAGTTTGTTCCTAATGGGTGGCATCTTGAGGTGACAAATTTGTCTCTTGAGTAGGTAGTGTTAATGTTACATACCAGGTTAAGGTTTTACAGAATAGCACAAGGATCATTTCACTTAGGGTTTGGGTGAATTTTATAGATAAGATTTTAGGAAGCATGGTAGGTAAGTGGCTGTGTTGGGGTAGTTTTAGAAACTGAGAGCATTGTTACAGGGGAGTTAGAAGGTTTAAGGAAGCCTGGTTGCAGGATAAGACAGCTGTAGGATACTAGTGGTATAGGTAGCATAAGGAAAGAGAGCTTTTGAGGGGAAAGGCTAGGGACAAACAGGGGTTAAGAATGGTTTGGTAATGAGTGAATTGGGGGTGTTTATGGCTTGGCACATAGAGTATTTTATTGCTGAGCATAGGTGAGTTTTCAGGAACTAGGTCAAGGGGTGCTGGATTTCTGCCATCTAAGGTTAGGACATTAAAGTTTTGGAGTTAGACTATTCCCTACCGTAATGGAGTTGCTGCACATATAGAACTGGGTAGTGGGTGGGGTTAAGGTGATATGCTATGGTTAACAGGGTCTTGGGTGTGAGAACTGCTACTATTGTTTGACTGGGTGCCGTCTTGAGTTCAAGGGGTTATAGTTTGTGGTTTTGTTGGGGTTATAGGCTGTCAATACATTCAGGTTGAGCCATGATTTCAGCTTTGAAGGCAGTGGGCTAAAAGGGTATGTGTTCTCTTGGTGTGGATGTTCCGGTGTTACAATGGGGTCACAGTAATCCTACATTATTTAGTTTCATTAGGGTGTGTTTCAGTGATGGCATGGCAAAGGGGTTTATGACAGGATTCTAAGGTGCTTTACAGATGATGGGTACACCAAATTATATTTGGCTTGACCCTTCCCTTTATGGGAAGTGGATTGAACAATTTTGGGTAGAAGGGAAGGGGAACAGCCTCATCAGGCTAGTTGGTGGAGAGGAGGGATAGGCTTGCCCTCTTCTGTTCCCCCTCTGGTGGCTGGATGTTAATTTCTGGGGAAAGGAAATGAGTAGTTGGAGGAAGCTTGCTGAATAGATAAGCAAGCCGAGGTAAGGATGGTGCTTATTTGGTGGAAGGTAATTCAATGGATGGTGTATGAAATGAGTTGGCATGCTGCTTCATAAGTAAAGTAAGCAAGCAGAGGTATGGACCCTGCTTGTTGGGCAGGGTGAGTAGGTACACTGCCCTGATTAACATTACAATGAATGGTGTATGAAGTGAGATGGGACGCTGCTTCATAAGTAAAGTAAGTGAGTAGAGGTATGGATGCTGCTTACTGGGGCAGGGTGAGTAGGTACGCTGCCCTGATTAACATTACAAGGATGTTATGCTGTATTTAGAATTAATTATATTATGAATAGTTGTAATTAATAAAGTTGGTGATCAAAGCTATGTTATGGAAATTTAATAAAGGTCGTCAAATGTCATTTGGTGTGATGTGTGCTATTGAAAAGGACTGGGACAAATGAAGTTTGGCAACAAACTAAGTTGACCTGGGACATCTTCATGGGGGATTAGGTTAATATTAGGGGGAGTTAAGTGGGTTGGAGAGGTGAAAGGGTTAAGTGGAGGCAGGGAGGGTTGGGAGGAAATGAGATAATGATGGGGAGGGGCTTAAGAGGTTTAGTCTAGTGTAGTTGGGTTAAGCAATCACATTTTGGTGTGGACTTGATACCCACTCACCCTCCCTCTTTTCGTTGGTGGGGAGTAGGGTTATTTTATCAGTGGGGGTAGGCAGAAAAGAGAGATAGGTTTGCCCTTTTCTGTTCCCCCTCTGATGTCTGGATGTTCATTTCAAGGATCTGGGGAAGGAAATGAGTAGTCGGAGGAATCTTACTGAATAGATAAGCAAGCAGAGGTAAAGATGGTGCTTATTTGGTGGAAGGTAATTCAATGGATGGTGTATGAAGTGAGATGGGACGCTGCTTCATAAGTAAAGTAAGTGAGTAGAGGTATGGATGCTGATTACTGGGGCAGGGAGAGTAGGTATGCTGCCCTGATTAACATTACAAGGATGTTATGCTGTATTTAGAATTAATTATATTATGAATAGTTGTAATTAATAAAGCTAGTGATCAAAGCTATGTTATGGAAATTTAATAAAGTTTGTTAAATGTCATTTGGTGCGATGTGTGTTATTGAAGGGGATTGGGACAACTGACTGTTTCCACCTTAAATCTTTCATAGCAGACAAGAGCTCTAATTAGTGCATGAGAATGTTTCAAATAACAGCCTTGTCAGAACCCAGTAACAGAACTCTGTTTATAGTGACTCTGTTTTTTCCACATTTAAAAATATGGATATCTATGTTACTTTTAAAATGGGAATGTGAAGTGTAGTGAAGTCAGTAAGCCACAGAAACTATGATTAAACATTTTCAATTCTTATTATTTGACAATGAAGTGAACTAAATATACTATTAATAAAAAGGGAGATGAGAAAAACATTTGTGTATATGTTGTCTCTGTTCTTCCTTAACATATAACTAATTATACTAAAGTGAAAGATAACATTTGAATCTGGTTTTCCCTCACTGCCTATGAATGAAATGTAACTATATTTTTAGAAGTCACTCTAAGTTATAAAACCATTTAACATTATCAGACACATTATCAGATGAATATGTTGCATAAAGTATAGGTTTAAGAAAAAGTACAAATATCTCTGAGTATAACAGGCAATATAATAGATAAAATACATACATTTTGAGGTAAAGTCCAGAAAGAAGTCTATGGGCAGGATTCACGAAGGCTTGCACAGAGTGTAAGAGACGTGTAAGACTCCATGCAAGCCTCGTGATCCAGGAACAGCCCGAAACTTTGTGTAAGAGACCAGCTAAAACGTCTCTTACACGGACTGGGCGTGGATATGCTAAATACCTCACCTGCAGCCGAAAGGCATGCAAATGAGGTAGAGTAGCGATCCACGAAACAGAAAGCAGCCTGTGTAAGAGCCATTTTAGCTGCAGAAATGTACTCAGTTGACAATTGAGTACGTTTCTGCAAAAATCACAATGGAGCCATGTCAGCTCCAAATAAAGGGTGCATGTGTGTCAGGCAGCATGCCAATGGCCAAATATGTGGCCATTGGCAAGGTAGCCCGATGCAAATATGAAAAAAAAAAAAATTTTTTTCGGCGATCGCCAGTGTTTAAACGCAGCGCAGCCCCGCACAAATGAGCTGCACTGTATAAAACATAAAAATGAAGGTTATAAATCCACAAATGTGGGTTTTATGCAATACATGGATTTACAATGCAGGGACCAGCAGACCAAAAACAACATGGCCACCGTTTATTGGTTGCTAAGGGGGGAAGCTGAGTCTAAGACATGTAACTAAGCATTAGTAGGCAATCTGATGTAAATGAGGGTTAGGATACTGAATCCCACTGTCACATAGCAAATGAGCACATTCTGAGTAGTGTAAGAGATACATAAGGGGGAGGAATAGAGTAGGAGATAGGTGACATCACAGGGGGGAATGGTAGAAAGAAATGCAGTTCATTGGAGGTCAGTATTACTTGACAGATGTCAGACACAGATCATGGAAAGAGGAGTGCCACAAGATAAGCATGGGAAAGTCAAGAAATGGAAGGTGTACACTGTTACTTACACCTAAGTTTCTTGCTGGGCGTGCATAAGCATGTGGAAATGGAAGGTGTACAGTGTGCGTGTGTGTAAGGCAGACTGAGCATGTGGGAGGGTGTTGGTAGACTTTGAAGACTGTGCTAGTGTGCGCGTGTGTAGGGCAGACTGAGCATGTGGGAGCCTGTTGGCAGAGTTGTAACACTGTTTACGCTAGTGTGCGCATGTGCAGGGCAGACTGAGCATATGGGAGCCTGTTGGCAGAGTTGTAACACTGTTTACGCTAGTGTGCGCGTGTAGGGCAGACTGAGCATGTGGGAGCCTGTTGGCAGAGTTGTAACACTGTTTGCGCTGGTGTGCACGCGTTTTAACACGAATAAGCAGATTCTGAACCGTGTAAGCATGTGTGCCTGTGTGTAAGCCACTGTGAGCGTGTTTTGCTGGTATGCACGTTGCTCCCCCCTGAGGAAACAGAAAGGAAAAAGGAAGCAACAGAATTAGTAGGAAGCTAGCAGAGAATACTGCTGGAGCTAGCAGGTGAAAACAATTAGAAGCAGGCAATTACACAGGCAGAATAGTAGCTCAGCCAAGCAATTAAAACTCTGCAAACAGCAGTACAGGATGTATCTCTCAAGAGACACTGCAAGACAGGAGTAAGCTATTAGAAGTGAAAACTGAAAAAGCTGAACTCAGAGCAGAAATGCTAGGGGCAGCCATAGCTGTCATAAGGAGACATAGGCGACTTGCTGAGGGTGGTGACAATGCAGATGGCGCCAGACAACCCACAGTGAGGAGACGGAGAAGAGTGTACAGGCCCAGGGTCACCTACCACGGATTACATGAGCTGGAGATAGTAGAGCGCTATAGAGTGGACAGAGACCTCCTGCAGCAAATTGTCGAGCTGTGCAGGCCACACCTCACACACAGAACCAACAGAGGGAAACCCATCCCAGTGGAAACCAAGGTATGTGTTGGCCTAAGAATACTAGCAACAGGTACCTTCCAGAGACCAACTGGTGATATGATGGGGATATCACAGGCATCAGCCTCCAGGGTACTGCACCAATTCCTGAATGCCATGTAAGCACATGTCGGTGATCAGGTATATTTCCCCAATGCCCGTGAGGTATTGGCCAGTAATATGCGTCTCTTCCAGCAAATAGCTGAATACCCTGAGGTAGTGGGTGCAATAGACTGCACGCACATACGCATCAAAGCACCAGCCCGTGACCAGGGTAGGGCCTACATTAACCGCAAGGCATTCCCCTCCATCAACTGCCAGGTCGTGTGTGATGCCCAGGGCAATAAAAACAAATTTAACTTGTCCTCCTTCCTAAATGACCTCAAGGCATGCAACTGGTCAACTCTAAAACACCTCCCACTTGACGAAGCAGTTGCCTATTTCAATACCACTTTCCTACTAATTCTACAGCAGCATGCCCCAGCTCGATTAATTAGAATAAGCTCCAAAGCTGCCCCTTGGCTTTCCAAATCAACCAAACAAACTATGCTAGATAGAAATAAAATTTGGACTAAATGGAGAACCACTAAAAACCCTGATGACCTTCTACACTTTAAACACCTTAGAAATACTACAAAAAAACTCATCCATCTTGATAAGAAAAACTATTACCTTCAATATCAACATAACCAAAATTACAACCCTAAAAAATTCTGGCCCGGAATCAAGAAACTTCTACATCCAGGGAATACCAAAACTCCCACACCTACTACCTTAGCATAAACTTCACCCAACATAATAGCCGATACTTTAATAACTTTCTCTGAAACAGTCACCTGGATCTCACCTCTGCTGCTAACACCATCCCTCCTCAACACACCTCTCCTCCAAATAACACCCCACCCTAAAATTTAGCACAGTCTCCACAGCCCACATCGTGAGTTTACTCTCTAAACTAAACTGCACCCCTTCTTTCCGACAAACTACCAGCTGAATACCTACTACCAAGCAGCATCATCTGAACTAGCTTATCCAATCTAGATCTTAATTAACAGATAAATAATCTACTATCCATCCCTGCTGGAAGGTCTCCTATATTATTCCCCTCTCATAAACTCTTCACCCTAATGAACTTTGTAATTACCGACCTATAGCCCTACTTTCTCCTCTATCTAAAATTATGGAGCGTTGTATTCACCAACAACTCCTAAATCACCTCTTGCAAAATAGCCTACTAGTAGACTCACAACATGGTTTTAGGCCCTACCATAGTACTTCCACTGCCCTTCTCTCCTTCACTGACTGGCAATGCCAATAACAACCTTTTCTCCTCAGCCCTATTCTAGACCTCTCAAAAGCCTTTGTTTGATATGTTAACCATCAACTACTCCCTCTACATTGACATCACTTTCACTTGACTCTTCAGCAGTACAATGGTTTGACTCATATTTGAATGATAGAAAAACAAGCTGTCTCCTCTGGGAGCCATATATATCCCTCCCAGCCCAGTCAATATCGGTGTTCCTCAGTCATCATCTTTCCCCCCTCCTCTTCTCTCTTTATAAATAAATAACCTGCTTTTCCCTCCCACATCCACTTGTATTCAGTAGTATGCAGATGATTCAACTCTCATCTGTTCTGCTTCATCTTCAGGAGAACTCTCTCTTCCAGAAAGAAACTCTTTACTTCTGACTGAAAAATGGTTCCAACATATCTGTCTCCTCCTTAATCCCAAAAAACAAATTACTACTCTTTACACCAACACTTAAATCTCCCCTCTCTCATTTTTCCATCACATCTGGCAATGGCAATCATCAATCAACCTGACTGTTCCACTAAACTCCTAGGAGTTACTATAGACAATCAACTGAGTTTTGACTGTCACATGGATCATCACATCAAGGCTGTTAATAAATAAGATAGGTGCCTTACAGACCTAAGCCCCTTTCTTACTGCAGCTACCCGGAAAGCCCAAACTCATCTCCTATCCTCCCACCTGCACTACTGTATGCCTCCTCATTTATTAACATTTCAAAACTAACCACCAGAAAGCAGCCACCACCTATCATAGTATTACAGGTTTTGCCACTGGTTCTGTATCGAACCTACCAATGGTCATAATCTCAATCTCAGAATCACTGGCTAGAACTACAGAATCGAATTCTCCTACAAACATACATATCACCTACAAAATTCTCATGCCAATAACCTTATCCCATATACAAAATACAACCTTATCACCCCACACAAAAATCTAACATCTACTCTCAGCAGCCAAACAACTTCTAGTAGCTACCAAATCTTACAACAAAGCAGGTGACTCCTTATTTGCTAATACTGTAGGGATCTCACTGGAACCCAAACTTTTCAAACTAAACCACAAGTTCTCACCCCACCACTTCAAAACAAACAACAAAAAATTTTAAAAATCTCAATTGGCTATGCCCCTGCTCAAATCCCGACTGAGCTAAAAAACTCTCTCTCTCACCCTACATTTTGCTCTTCTACCTACCCTACTTTCACTACTTCTTTTCTCCAAGAAGTAGACCTAGCAAACCCACCAGCCTGTACTTATACCTACCTAACACTTTATGTTTTTATGTTACCTCCTCTATCTCTTTTTTTTCTCTTCTCTCTCCTTTCCAATAACCCCAGTTCCAATCTCTAATATCTATCCTAAAAATAGTACTCATCACTATATCCCTGCTACTAACTGACTTCTATGACTAAAGTTTTACAAACCCCTACTTGTCCCTATTTTACAAACCCTCTACTTGTCTATTTTCTCCCTTCTTCATCTTTTTTTAAGACTCTATCTTAGTAGTTATTTAAATTATAATGATTCTGTACTGATGTTTATTTCTTGTTTAAATTGCCTTCCCATTACTATTCTATATATCAATTTTTCCCTTAGTGCCTGCATGCATATTTTACTTGTGTTATTTACTTGTTATTTACTTGATATTTGTTAGTCACTTAGTTTTATTAGTGGAGCTTTTCTCCTCGGGCCTCTGCTGAAAATGGACATGTATCCAGCCAGACTAGCCCGGTCAACAAATGTAAAATGTAAAATAAAATAATAACGAATGTGTGTGCTGGCTGCCCTGGGAGCTACCATGATTCCCATATCTGGCATTTGATGCAGCTGTACCAGACATTTGCCAATGGGGACATCCCACACGGACATCTAGTGGGGGATGCAGTTTATGCACTGGAGCCGTGGCTGATGACACCCATCAGAAACGCACACACACCTGAACAGGAACTCCATAATGAGGCACACGCACAAACACGTAATGTAATAGAGTGTGTGTTTGGGCTGCTCAAGTCACGGTTCCGGTGTCTGGACACATCTGGTGGAGCCTTGCAGTACTCACCAACTACATGTAACCAAATTGTCATGGTATGTGCTATGCTGCATAATATGATCTTGCAAAAACAACTGCAGCAGGACCCGCATAGGGCCATGCCAAACAGTCCCCCACCATTGCCAAGGCCATCACAGGCAGAGCGTGACTCGGAGGAGGAACAACCTGAGCCTGCCCCAGTAGGCAGAAGGAGGCATGCCCAGTATGCCCTGGCCTTGGCAAAGAGACAACACATAGCACATACACTGGCTCAGTAGGAACCCTGGAAATTATACCCCTCTCTGACTCACTCATATAATAACATGGATGCCTAAAATGACATAACCTGCTCTCAAACATGTACAGGGAGTGTAATATGTGCATCCGACAGAGGCAGCCCTGCAGCACCACCTGAGGCATGAATGCCATGTGTTAAGTAATGTAGTACCATGTATTATATGCACAGTTGAGGACCCTGACTAACATCCACCCTCACCAAGCATGAAGCCACAATATGACGATGGGATGATCAATTGCAATAATTGGCTGAAGTAATGCAGTTAGTCAAAGGGGAGCCAATGTGTGCCAGCCTGGGATGACATGCTGAGCATGACAAGATGCACCACCTGCTAGGGGTGGCATGCACCTATCAGTCCAGGCCTCATGGATACTGGCAAAGGCTGTCAGTACCCACAGCGTGCCCTGAATAGGTAAGGCTCAAAACACAAACCCACCTCCATAGGTACCACAAGGGATAAGAACCTAGATGTAATGCTACCCAATGCCAGAAGTCTAAACAGCAAGATGCGTGCAGTGTAAATGCACCCAGTATGGAGAATGTTGATATCTGTCCTGTAACAGAAAACTGGGTCAAGGCTCACAACAGCACCCTAACACTACCAGGTTACACCTCATACTGTGCTGTACAGCCTCAAAACATGGAACAAACTACAAAAGGAGGGTGACTAGCAATAATTGTCAAGGATAACCACACCCCCATGTTGATACCACAACAAGAAGCAGCATGGACTAGCCATGGTCAAGTAACAGTGGCGAAAACAGCTTCCCAGTATATAGCCTGCTACAGACTACCATCCTAACACCAGGAACTGCACCTGGCCTATGTTGGAATACATGAATATATCAAGCCCCCAAACCACATTATATTGGTTGACTGAAAATACCCAGACATACACTGGGAGCATTATACTAGCACCAACACTGTAGGAGAAAAGTTCGTAGAATCCATAAACCAAAATGCCCAGGAACAACGTACCACTCCCACAAGAGGGGTAAGTATACTGGATGTGATAATCAGCAACATGGGTACTGGATGGCAAGATGAGAAGTGTATCCCTCACTGGTAAGACCAGACCACAGAGTAACCACACCGGATATACACATCCTGACCACAGTCCCTGGCCAGAAAACCACAGTGAAAAACATGTGTAAAGCATAAGTTTCACCCCTCCAAACTGATGTGGAATCCATTAAAGGCCCTGTGTAGGTGCAAAATATGGGACACACCACAGAACCTGTTATACAGGCATTCCATGAACACAGCCAGGAATGCTTGGATTATGCAATCACAAATAACAACAAGACACAATGCCATACATGCAGGCATCTAGCATGCTGGACTCCAGCCATTACCAAACCATGCAAGAGAATGAGGAAGCTACTACATGATAGAGCAAACATAAAAAGGGAAGTAATCACTGATCAGTAGTATGGCAATAAAATATGTCCACACATACAATCCACTAAGGCCAGCTACAACAAGTAGAATCTGTGAATCCTGAGGCAATGTTACACCTGCCCCAAGTACACAGACAACCCTCAACACCCCCCAATAAATACAAATATATGTGAGAGATGCAACCATTTATCCAAACCGGAGGCTGAGCTCCCTCAACTCAGTACTGTCAAAACTAGTCACGAGGAGAAGGTAACCACACACACCACAAACCCAGTCCCACATAGACCTATCACAACTGTAAACCAACACATAAACACAGAAAAACGTTCCCAGAGGCCCTAATTACAAACACACAACACCAACAGAGGCCTCCAAAGCAGACCCCCAAGTAACCACAACCTCCAAACATAGCACATGCAACACATAGTACACAAAGCTGGTGTGCCAAACAGTCACAGGCCAGAAGGAGAAACAACATGCCTGATATAGTTGTAATAGGTGACTCTATAGGCAGACACACTGCTGTCCCACTCACCAGACTGAACAAGGGAAAGGGTACAGTAAGCTGCCTGTAGGCTGCTACAATACGCCACATAACACAAGTACGCAGGTCCCCCCAAAGCAAGTAGAAATATGATGCAGTCATTGTCCATGCTGGTGTGAATGACCTGAGATGTACCTCCCTGGACTACATGAAAAGAGACATGAATGAGCTCTCTGAGTATGTACTCCAAGCCAGTATGATACTGGCCGTTTGCAGCATCCTACCCTCACCATGAATGATGCCACAGTACAAACACAGAATGATCAGCTTTAACAGGTGGCACAATTACAGCTGTCAATCCAAGAGGATCTAATGTCTGTCTGCTTGAGATGTCATGCATGACAAGCCATACTGCTGTTCCAGGGATGGCTTGCACCTGTTACCCCTGGGCATCTGGATATTGGATAAGGCTTTTGCCACCTCCATAGAGCCGTACATAGGCAAGGCTGAAAAGACTAACCCACCACCCTAGAAAACATAAGTGTTAAGAAACATAAGGGTAATGCTGACCAATGCCAGATATGTAAACTGCAATATGCATGCTCCTGAGGCCCTCCCCAGTATGGAGAACATCGATATCTGTGCAGTGACAGAAACCTGCTGCAAGCCTACTGACAGCACACCAGCACTACCAGGTTATACCTCATATCATGCGTTATGGCCCCAAAACCTGGACCAAAACATAAAAGGAGGGGGAGTATCCATATGCAGCACAGACACCCATACGTCCAGGTAGCTGACAATGCACGAAGCATCGGAGACCACCCATGTGCACCTAACTGTAGTCAAAACTGCTGTACAGTCTGTAGCATGCTGCAGACCACACTCTCACACACAGGAACCCCACCCAGACGTCCTGAAGACACTGGACAGTATGAATGTCCCACCACATACCAAACAAGGTACTCACAAATTACCACATAGGTGGTAAACCATTATGTATGCAAGGAGCAATCAGGGACCTAGGGACACAAGTGGACAGTAACCTGTTATGTGACACTCAAATTGCCAATGTGGCTAGGAAGACTGTCTATATTGGACACCGTATCATGAAAGGATTCACATCTACGTCAACAGAGGTCATTGTGCCCCTGTACTGTTCTCTTATCAGACCCATAATCTAGTACAATGCCTCATTTGGGATGTACCTTACCTGACACCTGCAGTGGTTAGAAAGACCTCAAAGGTACCTCACCAAGAGGATAATGGGTCTCAAATATATGTCATATTCTGCCTGGATCTAGACACCCCAGCTGAATGCAGTCACATACTGCCTACACAGAGGCATTGTATGTCTGTTGTACAAGGCCATGTCCAACACAGGAGTAATGGACATGCTCCACCCCAGAAAAACCAAAGCCATTGGAGCTGTGAGAGTGACAGATGTCAACCTCAACACATAATGAAATAGGATGTGCTGGAGGGACAGATACATAACCCAGAGGCTCCCCACACCCTGGAACAGGATCCCACTCCATGTTAGGCAGAGCCCCTCACTGACACTCCTCAACAGGAATATTGGCAAGTGTATGGATGATCGTAGATGTACACTGGGGGTCTTCACTGTGTCACGTCTAGACAGAGGCACAGTAAAGTAAATCATAAATGGCCATAATATTCACATAGCAAGGGGTGGCAAAAGACACACACACTCTGGCTAGGCTTACAAATGCCCTAGGGTGGATAGCCTAGTATGAACCTATGAACCTATGAAGATACAAATTGTACAGGATACTAAGGATAATCCCAAGGCTTACTCAACTGATGGTAGGAACCGTGTTGGGAATTCACAGATATGCTCTGAGTCACACAAATATTACAAACAACATACCAAACACACACACATATTGCCAACATACAACCTGACAGGTGCAGTGCAGACCCCTCCCCCCCGACATTGCAGATGCTGAGGTAACAGCCAGCATCTACAAAGCAAAACACACAGCAGCAATGGTATGAGATGGTGTCCTGGGCTGAGTCCAAAATGGACTCCAAGAAGAATGGAATGCCAAATCACACTACTGCTCAATGTCAGCCTTACCACAGGGTATGTACCCAAAGAGCAGTGTACAAACAACAGTGGTCCTTCTCAACAAAGGTGTTGCCTGAATGGATACTGCAAACTACCACCCCAGAATCCTGACAAGCTTGGTCTGCACAGCTATGGGAAGGATCAGCATGTACCACAGACATAAAGATATCGGGGACCTACTGACACCAGGACCCTACCCAGTGTGGCTGTATTAAATGCAGATCCTGCCCCTAAACATGTTTGACCCATTTGAAACAGTCATTAACGTCATTGATTAAGGCCATGTGGTCCACACAGCGTAGCTGGACCTTGCAAATGCTTCCATACAATACCCTACGTTTTCAGTATAGATATGTTCACCAGCTTAAATATAAATCCCTATGTCAGTAGAGGGGTTGCAAACCAGACCAAGGACAGAACTGACATGGTCGGACATGCTGCAGCCATGTCAGACTACAAACCAGATATAAGTGGCATCCCACAAGGCTTGGTCCTGAGACCACCCTCATTTCGTATATATGTCCCATAGGTACAGGCCAACATGGAAGGACTGTGACTGAACATGTATGCAGAGGACTACAAACTGCCCACCATATCTGACCCCAGCTGACACAAGCATCCCACAAAAGGGCCACATAGAAACAGACAACTGGTGCCATAGCCATGTCAGCAAGTTAATTGCAGAAAAGTATATAGTCAACCCCCGTGGATATACAGTAAGTGCCCACCAATTACCACATAGGTGTTAACCCATTATGTACCTAACATGTAATGAGAGACCTGGGGACACAAGGTGATAGATATCCTGCATTGGACAAACATGTGTCTGTAGTGTTCACAGAAACATACCATATACACACCTAATCATGAAGGTTGTCAGATCTAGATAAGGGGAGGTCATTGTGGCTCTGCAGTCATCCTTCATCAGCATTACAATTGACTACAATAGCCCCTGTGGGATGTACCGCAGCAGACACCTCCATCAACTGTAAAGTCCCCAACAGTACCTCACCAGGAGTAGCAAAGAGCTTGAACAGATGCCATGTGTTGCCTGATTAAACAAACTGCAGCTCCACACACTGCCATACTGCCCACCCAGAGGCAAGCTGTGCCTGATGTATAAAGCCATGTCCAAGCTGGAATCAATGAACATGCTGCACCTTGTACAATCTGAATGGCAGTGAGCTATGCACATGAGAGACCTGAACCCCAGCACTGACATACATAGGACAAGCTGTACTGAATGATCCATAACACAGAAGCCACCCCCACACCTGAATAAACTCCCAGTACAGGTTAGCCAGAGAGTCACCCATCGACTCTCCTCAAGAGGAATATTGATGAGTGGATGGGAGATGGTAGGTTTACCCTGGGTATCACTGTTATGTCACAGGTAGACGGAGGCACAGTATACTAACCATGACATATGTCATGGCAAACTCCAGTTACAATGTGTGTCGAAGGACAAACACACTCTCTGACTAGCATTAGAAGTGGCCTAGGGCACATCGCTAGTGTTTGCCAATGTCCACCTATGTTGTGGAATACACTACCAATGTTGGACAAGCCTGGTTTAAGTAGTCTATATCTGAACATAATGCAACATGGTCATATGTGCACAACTGACCCCTAAACAGTCTGTTGTGCTCACTATGAAGATTTAAAGCAGTGATAGGACTAAAGCCCAGGATACTGTCCACCACAGTGAAAGTACTGAACCAGTACACTATATGGTACTACAGTGTTAGGTCAGTATGAAAGGATGTTGACAACTGTATGCAAAGTAACCCATGCAAACCCTGCAGGCACAGTATAATCCCTGTTGTGTTCAGACACAAAGCAGTTGGCCAGTAAGTACACAACATGACACCCAACACACAACCATAAATGTGAGATATTGCTGAAGTTCACACTCATCCAAATATGTGGTGGACTGCAGAGTTCAACATATGGAAAGCTCACACTGGGCATGCTCACACACTTTGATAAATGAGACATATGTCAGACAACATGCCATGGAAAGGCTGAACTGGGCATGCTCACACACTTAGGCCATATCTCCGTTTAGCAGTTGGCCACACATATCTGGTATTTGTACGTGTCATTCCAGGAACCAACCACATCACAGCAATCTGCCCAGTGCACACAGTTAAATGACTACAGAGACATAAGTGATATAGTGGATCCCCCTCATATTCAAACATCTTCCACAGATATACAAGTTGTTCATAGAAACAGGGAATGCTATGGCAATAAAGACCTGAAAACAGTCTATCAGCAACAAATATTGTGCATCTGACAATTAAACATATGGGTGTAGAGGTCAATACTAGACTGTTTGCCCTAGGGAAGGAAAGCTTAGCCAGAGTGTGCTTGGCGTCTGCATCCCCAATACAGTAGGCTACTGTGCCACTGTAAAGTAGGTCACATAAGGCATTGTGTGAGGCTAGTGTGCTGTGCCTCTGTCAAGCAGGGACACAGTGGAGATCCCAGGGTTTGAATGTGCTAAGCCACATCCATGTTGTTGGTGTGTGCTGGAAGAGGGTTGCTGAGGACCTCCAACAGTAAGTGGGTGTCAATAACAGACTGAGGGGAGCCCTATCTGCATTGTCTGGACAACTTCACTGTCAACACTGTGTCGTGATGATTATGTGGGATTGAAGTGTCGTGCCGGTACTGTTCAGAGATGTCCTCCCTCTGTGGGCTACAGCTCTGCAATGTATTAGCTCACTCTGTCTATTGGACAGCTCATATATGGCTGGTGTACAGCTGACAGGTGTCCTGTTGTGGAGCAGTCATGGGTATATGTGGGATAGCATGATCAATGCAAACCTTACACATGCTCATAGAATGCAATTGTCAAGGATTATGCAGAGTGGCCAGTATAGTCCCCCAGCATGGGTCCTATAAAGTCTTCCACCCCAGTCTTCACAAGTGTAGAGTCTGCTTGTGATAAATACAGTTTGTTTGCAGTGACAATCTTGCCTGGGGGTGGGGATGGGATATGGATGTCCAGGGAAAGGTGGGTATGGTCAGATATCAACAATGGTGGTCTACCTCTGGTGTGGAACAGTGAGTACCCATGTTGCAGATGGACAGGTGCAATATGTATTCCCCCATGTGGCTGTGGTGAGTGGTTCTGCCATAGCACATGGACCCACAAATTGTAGTGGCTGTAGGGTAATGTTGTAGAGGCCTGAGTAGTTTCCCACACACAATATGCCTGTACCTGACATTAATAACTGGAATGGTGTATGTGAGCACCTGCATTTCCCGGCACTGTTCCCAGGGAAGCAAAGTGTGTGTCCTGGATGTGGGAGGGGTGTTCTGGACTGGTTGTGTTGTGTGTTACAGGTCCTGTTTTCATGAAGCATGGTATAGAACATAACCTGCCAGTGCAATGTGCATATCTGACCCTGAAGTAGGTGGCTGCAAATGCATATATATGCTATCCCCCACCTGACAGGTAGTACTAGATGTACATACCTCTGTAGAAATAAAGATGTTAGCACCCTATAAATACTGCAGGTGCAGAACAGATGCCCAGTAATTCGGAGAGCGTGCTCTGCTAATGCGTTTCCCTCAAGTGTCATAATATAGTTAGGTAGGAGTTTGAACCATGCAAATGCTCAGTGTGTGTGTGTGGGTGAGCGGGGTTGTTGTGTGTGCAAGTCTGTGTGAGGGAAATGTCCCTTTTGGCAACTAGGAGAACACACTACAGGATGCACATTCCCTTTTCTAAACACTGATGATGATGTCAGCACCCTATAAGTACAGCAGGAGAAGGGATACCTCCCAGTAATGTGAATAGCGCACTCTGCTAATGCATCCATCTCGAGTGTCATAACATAGTTAGGTAGGGGTGTGAATCCTGCAAATGCCCAGTGTGTGTGGAGGGGGGGTTAGTGTGTGTGCAAGTCTGTGTGAGGGAAATGTCCCTTTTGGCAACTGGGAAAACACTCTACAGGATGCACATTCCCCTTTCTAAACACTGATGATGTCAGCACCCTATAAGTACAGCAGGAGAAGCAAAACCTCCCAGTAATGTGAATAGTGCTCTCTGCTAATGCGTCCATCTTGAGTCTCATAACATAGTTAGGTAGGGGTTTGAATCCTGCAAATGCCCAGTGTGTGTGGAGAGGGGTTAGTGTGTGTGAAAGTCTGTATGAAAAAAGTTGCCATTTTGGCAACTAGGAGAACACACTACAGGATGCACATTTCCCTTTCTAAACACTGATGATGTCAGCACCCTATAAGTACAGCAGGAGAAAGGAAGCATTCCAATAATGCGAATAGCGCGCTCTGCTAATGCGTCCGTCTCGAGTGTCATAACATAGTTAAGTAGGGGCACGAATCATGATAATGCCCAGTGTGTGTGGAGGGGGGTTAGTGTGTGTGAAAGGAATGTCCCTTTTAGCAACTAGGAGAACACTCTACAGGATGCACATTCCCCTGTCTAAACACTGATGATGTCAGCACCCTATAAGTACAGCTGTAGAAAGGAAACCGCCCAGTAATGCAAATAGCGCGATCTGCTAATGCGTATCTCTCAAGTGTCATAACATAGTTAGGTAGGGGTTTGAATCCTGCAAGTGTGAGGATAAGAAGAGTGTGTGGGCTGGCAAGTCTGTATGAAAGATATGTGCTTTTTGCCAATTAGGAGAACACACTACATGATGAACATTACCCTTTCCAAACACTGATGATGTCAGCACCCTATAAGTACAGCTGGAGAAGAGAAACCTTCCAGTAATCTGAATAGCGCACTCTGCTAATGCGTTTTTCTCAAATGTCATAACATAGTTAGATAGGGGTTTGAATCCTGCAAGTGTGTGTGTTTGGATGAGGGGAGTTTGTGTATCTGCAATTCTGTATGAAAGACATGTGCTTTTTGGCAATCAGGAGAACACACTACATGATGCACATTACCCTTTCCAAACACTGATGATGTCAGTACCCTATAAGTACAGCCGGAGAAGGAGAACCTCCTAATAATCCGAATAGTGCACTTCGTTAATATGTCTCTCTCACGTGTCATAACATAGTTAGGTAGGAGTATGAATCCTGCAAATGGCAAGTGTGGGGGGGGTAGAAGGGTGTGTGTAATTGCAAGTGTGAGAGAACAGTTCCTTTTGGCAACTACTACAATACACCAGATGCTGCATATTCCCCCAGTAAACACAGGTGATGTCACCACACTATCAGTACAGCCAAACAGGGCTAATTGCCCAGTAATGCCAATAGTGCGCTCTGGTACTGGGTCTATTACCACTGTCAGAGCACAGATAGGTATGTTTTGGAAACCCTCAACTGCCACATGTGGTTGTGTCACACAAAATGACCATGCGTGGGTTGTTGCTCATAACAATGCATGACATTGCTTAAACCAGCAATGGCAATACACACATGATGTATGTGTGTAACACATACACATATATACCTTTGACCTTCAGTAGTTACCATGTCTGACACGTGCCTCAAGTGGATAAATGGTATTTGCAATGCATAACATTATGACTGTGTCTTACTGTGCAGGGGCCGCATGCAGTATGTGTATATACAGTGTGAGTTGTATATGGTATCATCCTAACAGCGGGGGATACATATCTGGTCTGGGCCATATAGTCTACATGTAGTCGATGAACAGGTGCTGCATGTTCCCACCTGTTGTGGGAGTGGTAACATGTTGTTCCACTGCAATTCAGTGACTACATGCTGGGAACCTTTCAGCTAGTGTGTTGTAGCTACAGTAATGCTCACACACAATGTTCAGCTGGATGCAGTCCAGCCATATAAGGACATATCTAGAGACTGTCATATTCCCAGTGTTGTTAGGGAGGACAGGTGGGTTTCCTATGTATGGGAGGGTTGTGTGTGCCAGGCTATGAACCAGAAGGCAGTCCAACACACTGTTAGCTGCTCATGGATAGGCCCTATGCTTTGTGCTGTGCCAACAACCTGGAGGTGTGTGTATCTGTGGTGCCTTGAGATACCACCTCCCTGTTCATGTGTGTTACATGTGTAGGGGACGACAGGCATGGTATGAGGTATAACCTGGCAGTGATGGGTTGCACCTGTGAGCTGTGAATCAGGAATCTGTTACTGCACAGATATTGCAGTTTACCATGCTGAGGACAGTGTCCAGTGCATGCATCTTGCAGTGTACACTGCTGGTGTTGTGTAGCATTACTGTTAGTGTCTTATCCCGTGTGATACCTGCGGAGGTGGCTATGTAATCTGTGTCATTCAGCAAAAGGCACTATGTGTGTATCAAGGGGCTTCGCCAATATACAATGGCCCATTGGTGGCACGTGCAAGCTGCCCCTCGCAAATCATTGTGGCTTCCCTAGCATGTAAGCACATGCTGACAGCCATTGGATATCCTATGAATGACATTGGAGATTGAGCAGAATGTAGACATAGAACACCATTCCTACATATTGTGGTAGCATACCTGGTGAGGGTATGATGGCAACCAAGGTCAGGCTCATACTGGCCCATGCCACATGCTGAGAGAGCCCTTCTATGTTCCCTATCATGTAGTCCAGGGAGGTACATCTCAGGTCATCCATAGTGGCATGGACAATGACTGAGTCATATGTGTCCATGCCTCTGACTGACCTGTATGCATGTGTTTTGTGGTGGACCATAGTGCCACACGGGCATATCACTGTGACCTTCACCATGTACAGCCTGTTGAGAGGGACTCCACTGCAGTGGCCAAGAGAGGTACCTGACACATCTGTAGCAGGTGTGTTGTGTAGCCCTACAGGCTGTGAGTGTGTGGCACACGGGATGTGTGTGCCATGTGTGGCATGTGCTCTTTTCTGACTTGACGTATGCCTGTGTGCCAGCTGCGGAGGTGTGTGATGCTCAGGCAGGATGCTATTCTGAGGCTCCAAGTATGCCCCAGTGTGTTCGGATTGCTGTCAGTGCGGGTCTATGTCAGACTGGTATTGTAGTCACTGTAGTATGTCATGCCACCTGACAGGGTATGGCAGTACTGGGTTCAGAGTGCTCAGCCCCCAGATTGGCTATGTGGTTGCATCTCACACATGTGTTGTACGTTCCTGGCCAGGGAAGAGGGTTGACTGCATACATGTGGCAGCTGTGACATTGCCACATGACTCACATAAACCACAACTGGACCATAGAGGTGATTCACAGGTTACCTTTGCACATGCTACCATAGTAGTGTGATTGCCATGGTGATTACCAACACATAGGGCCAATGGGGAACAACATACTGAAGGTGAGTATGTGTGGGTGTACTGCTACTGATTTCATAGCTCTGGCATGTATGACTGCACACATGGGTAAATGCCAGGTAAGTCATATGCAATGTGTCACAGGCAACGTACATGTGAACAGGACAGACAGTGACATTCTGTCAGGTGGAAAATTGACATACGTATAGTACGCTATGCAGATGTCACTAGGAATACACAGAAGCTCTGTAAATCTGCATTGCAGGTGGAATCAGTGTTCCAGGGAACCTCAAGCAAACATGCATGCAAACAAAGCTACAGTAAGCAGGACTGGAAGTAGTCCATTGTACAACAAAGAAGGGGTAACACTTCCAATAGGTAACAGTTGCAAATATGCAGGCACTATCAACATGTACCCAGGAATGCACAGCTCAGATGTCCATGGTAGAACTGATATTATTTAATATTTAATTTAATTTAAATTAAATTGGTACTGCACACATATCAACATGTGAAAACATTCACATTGCATAGTCGTTGTGGGCAACATGCCAACATTAGTGTACATGTCCATCATTGCGTATCACTACTTGCATTAGCTTCTCCCCTGTGCTACCTATGTATGTGGCTATCTGTTGACATCCTTACCACCGGTATGCAATAATGTGCAGCTGTTACACTATGGTACTTACTATGGGTGTAGATGACAATTCAGGACAGTCATACAGTTACTGCATCAGGCATGCTGGGATATACACACAATCATATCAGCACACTGTACTGTTACCAACATGATACTAGTAATACACTTCTATGCAGACACCCTGTGCATCAGCAACATGTTAACCTGTTCCTGCACTGATGTTGGAGATTGCAGGAGGTGGCACAGTTTCATCATATGCACAGGGTGTGAACTAGGTATGCCTGAGTCTGCCACTGATACCACCAATTGATATGTATGTGTATGTGTGTTGGTGAGGGACAGCAGTACAGGGTGGGGCACTTTTGGTGCAGTGTGTGCATGTATGTGGTAGCCCTAGGTGTTAACATTTCGCATGTGTGTATGCATGCACACAGTTCTACCTCATGGCTGCCATATACTAGAGTTTGTGGACAGCCACAGACTGCAGCTGGAAGGTCATACAGATCAGTGTCTGTGGCCACGGACATGGTACCTGTGCCTGGCAGGGGTGCTATGGACCGTATCCAATACTAAGCCAGACTGGGTACTTTCATCAGAAGCGGGAGTTTGTTGACTGGACGCAGGTCCCTGTTGGGACTGTCCAGAGCCGTGTGCACGTGGTCTCCTGGGGTGGACTGATCACAGCACAGACCCAGCATTGCTGGGGCTGCTGCTGGCACTATGGGGGCATCTGAGGGCCTGCCAGCTGCTGCTGTTGCTGGCATACAGCCAAGTCGATGCTGCAACCGTCCACCATTGCCCTGGCTCATGGACATGTGGTTGTGGAACTGCTGTAATATGTCCCCACAATGTCTGTCTATGACATCGGTGAAATTACAGATAGCATCCGCGATGTCACGCATACTGTCAGTCATGGATGTGCGACATGCTCTCAGCTCCCTCAGACCCTGTCTGGTGTACATTTCCATACGTGACTGTGCCTGCATGACAGCCCGAAACATAGCTGAGGTTGACAGACCACTTTGGGCACGTCTGCCAGAGGCAGTACTCCCACGGATGCTCCCACAAGAACCCATGGGCAACTGTCTGTGTGGTACCATCTCAGGAACCTGCCCATGGCTGCTGTGTGGGGAAGCATGTGCCACAGATACCACATTACCTTGGTCAATGCCCACTGTATCCTGTCCATCACCTAGGGACATTGGTGACATAGGATGTACTGGCAGGATGACTGTGTGCAATGATGGGGTTGACAGCTGTGCACTGTCAATTGGCTGACCAATGACGGACCCTGACACACCTTCCTGTGCCATTACACAGATATCATCATTATCAGTACCTGTGGCACCAGATTCAGGTTTCCTGCTGCAGGACACCAGAGCAGCACCAGAACCTGTGGGAGGAAGACAGGAAACACAGTTTACAATGTCTACACAATGTTACCAGTAATGCACACATGCACACATGCACACGTGGACACATGCACACATGCACACATCCACACGTGGACACATGCACACATGCACACATGGACACATGCACACATGCACATGTGGACATGTGCACACGTGGACACATGCACACATGCACACGTGGACACAGGCACACATGCACACATGCACACGTGCACACGTGGACACACGCACACATGCACACCCCGCAGTATACACACAGAGCACTACTGAGTTACACTATTATTACTAGCACTATCAGGACTATTATAGGTATTGTTAAAACACACTCACCAGCACAGATGGGCTGCCTTGCTGTAACACCGGAGGGACCTGCAGAAATGAGGGGATTAATGTCAGTGGGTACAACTGTGCCATTGATACTGCATATGATACAGTTCAGTAGTACACCAGTTGCCTTTCACATGTCAGCTGCTGATATTGGCAATATCACACCTGCACAATTGCATACTATGTTGACAGCTACATACCAAGGACACACCTTACACATGCATAAACTAACAGTGTACAGAACAGTCAAGTGTACATATGGCATATTACCTGCACGCTCCATGTCATGTTGCTGTGTGGATCCAGCCTCCATCATAATGCAGGTGTGTTGCTGTTGATGTTCCTGGGCTGGAGCCACAACACTTAGGAGTAGCCCCTCCAGTCTGGTGAGGGGGGATGTGTGGCCACCCCACCTCCTGTGGCGACCTGTTGCCTGTGGATATCCGGCGCACGCTGATGGACATTTCTGATTAAATCACTGCAGTGATGTCGTACCTGCTCATATGTCCTATTATGCGTGCCAATGTCATTTACCCTACGGACAAGGTCTTGCCACAGTGCAGCCCTCTCCTGCTGATTCTGGCTGGTGCGGGAAAACAGTATGTCATAATCCCGCACCAGGCTATGGTGTATCTCTTCATCTTCTGCAGCAGAGTAGGCAGGATTTCGCTGACACGCCATGTCCCTGAAAGAGAACACAAACAGGATATCAGCAAACTATGTCAGCAAAATATGGCACACATACTATACATGATACTCAACTGTAGTGATATACTACTACTCCCATATGTAGCACGTGTGTGTCTCTTGGTGGATACACATGTACATGGCCAGATATCAGTGCTCAGCCAACACCTGTGCAACAATACCTGCCACATTCCATACAACATAGTACCAAGCCCCATCGGTCAGCACACTGAGACAGGTCCAATGCACCACCTCACTCTGGGGGTTCATAACAAGGTACTGTATGTGGAACGTCATCCACTAGTGTGATCTGGACACAAAATAATTGGCCTGGATATACATATCCCACCACCACCACCAGCAGAGTAGACTACTTTGATATATATGTGAATAGACAGATTTTCACTTGTTAGGACTGAGAAGGTATCCATGCAGCCCACTGGGCCAGTGGAAGCCACAACCCACAATGCTGACTCCTTTGCAAATGCTTCCCACGGACATCCCAAAGAATGCATGGAACATGCACACACAATTCTAACCCAGACC
Organism: Protopterus annectens; assembly: GCF_019279795.1. Classification (NCBI taxonomy): domain Eukaryota; kingdom Metazoa; phylum Chordata; order Ceratodontiformes; family Protopteridae; genus Protopterus; species Protopterus annectens. Next base: position 501,459,781 of record NC_056744.1, read on the forward strand.
CTATGCACAAAGGTTAAGCATCCTGTCTGGTGGACCCCAGCCAAAGACAAATTGTATAACAATAGAAGGGGGTTACTGCAGTACAGAGCAGATTCACATAATGGGAAGGCATCTGTGGTCGGCACTAGTAATAAGCTAAGTTCTCTCATGACAACATCCAAGGCCAACTCTGAGAGGGAAATGGCCAAGGACACTATAGATAACCACAAGGCCTTCTTCAGTTTTGTTAGACACATGGACCAAAAGCCTCAGATATGCTCTGAGTTAGTACACAACTACATAAAATTCACTGAACCCACAGATATTGGCAACATTCTGGCAGACAGGTTCAGTGCAACTATCCCTCCTCCCTCTCCCCCAAAATTAGAAATACTTATCACAGCTAAATGTAACCTCCCTATCATCTCAGATGTCCAGGTAAGGGCCACCCTCAGCAAAGCAGAACACACAGCATCAATGTGACCTGATGGTATCCCTGGATGTGTGCTACGTGAGCTCCAAGAGGAGATACAACCGCGTATAAAACTGATATTTAACCTTGGCCTTACTACGGGATATGTACCTGAACACTGGCATACAGCAACAGTGGTCCCACTCCACAAAGGAGGCACCTCTACTGACCCTGGGAACTACCGCCCCATGAGCTTAACCAGCCTGGTCTGCAAAGCTATGGAAAGATTTATTATGGGACTCATATACAGCGATAATGGGTACCTGCAAACACTTGATCCCACCCAGTTTGCCTTTGTGAAGGGCTGATCCTGCCTTTTGAACCTGGTTGACCTTTTCAAAACAGTCACTACAGCCATTGATGAGGGCAAAGCAGTCCATACAGCCTACCTGGACTTGCCTAAGGTGTTCAACACAGTACTCCACTCAGGCATCATAGACAAGCTCATCAGCTTAAATGTTAATACATATGTCACATGATGGGTTGCAAACTGGTTGAACAACAGAATCCATAAAGTCAAAATTGCGAGAGCCATGTCAGACTCAAAGCCAGTCACATGTGGTATCCCACAGGACCCCTCTTGTTTGGCATTTACTTCTCAGATGTGAAAGCAAACATGGGCGTGTTGTGGATGACAAAGTTCCCAGATGACTGCGAACTAAGCGCCATAGTCATTACACCAGCTGACACACACATCCTACAGACAGGCCTCACTGAAATGGACAACTGGTGCCAGAATCATGGTCTAACACTGAATGACATGTAATGTATAGTCATCCCCTTTGGGTAAAACAACGTGCACACAACTTATCACATAGACATACATATAGATACAGACCAATAACACATATGGAGGGTTCACAGTATGTAGACTATTAACTTGTTACTTTACATTACCTGTGTTTGTCGCAGCTGGTTGCATTACCGTTAGTATAGCTTCTTGCTGCTGCTAGCCCAGCTTGATACTGATACTGATGACAGCTTCAACTTAGTTTGTCTTACGTGTGGTTTTTGTTTGTGTTTTTATTTTCTTTTTTTCTTTCTTTTTCTCTCTCTCTCTGCCTCCAGATGGTGCAATGAAAGTATTGCATGCGTGGAGTGGGAGTACAGGATGCTTTTGTCGGTATCTGCATATGTCCTTGTGATGGCTTCTGCACCAATTGTAAGCCAGCATTTGCTAATTGCATGCAGCCAGTTGTGTACTGATTGCAGTTCTCACTGTGATTTCAGGACAGTGCTATAAAAGGGTATGTGAGATAGGCGTTGCCCTTTCAGATTGTAAGGGCGCGGACCATGCTGGTATGCTGTGGACACTGTTCTGTGAGTGTAAAGGTTAGTATCTCTTTCATAATTCAGGCTGTGTTGTAGATTCACATTTCTACATTCATCTCTCCTGTTTCCTGTACTAAGTGTGTATGTACACTGACACCTACAACTATATATATATATATATATATATATATATATATATATATATATATATATATATATATATATATATATATATATATATATATATATATATATATATATATATATATTTATATATGTATAATAACTGACATTATTACCTACTAGCTACCAACTAGCATGGCTGTTCCTGTTCACACACTACTATTAAAGAAATCCACTAGATTTGAGAGTAAATATACATGACATGCTTTGTGTACTACACATCCTATATTCCCTTTACATTCATTCCTACTATTACATGATATATTTATTGTAGCACAATGTTCTTACATAACAGGCATGGCTTAGTGGTAAGTCATGCAGACTACTGTTTCCAAGGTCCTGGGTTCGTGACTGACAGTGGGATTTTATTTTGCTTTTGAACTGACTACAGGACCTGTCAATCAGAGTGACTAAGGCACGTTTAAGCAGTTGTAACTGGGTTAGCGCTGGTTTGCGCGAAGCTCCCACATGCGCAATGGTGTTCAGCTCTGCGCACACCCACTTACATCCGCTTAACAGTGCTTACTCTGGCTCACACCCGCGCTATTTTCTTTGAAAGAAATGAAAATGGGGAGACAGGAAAGTGGTGAAAAAGGGGTCACAAAGAGGGTAAGACAGTAGGGAAACAAGCTTGGGTTTTGCAGGAGGGATGTAGGTAAGGCCCATAGCTGCCCATTTCTTCATCAGTAACAGCTGTGCATATGTTTGTAATTTGGTGTGACATTTGAAACCTTCCACCCCTGAGACAGGTGTCAGGACAACAATAATACTTGTTGTACAGCCAATTGTAATTGATAGTTTCCATGTCCAGCAGACATGTCTGCGGAATGGGCAGCTATGTATGGGGCGTAATTTTTTTGTGGGTACAGAGTGCCCTTTTTTTTTTTTTTCAGGTGAGAGTGGTATGTCAGGTAAAGGAAGTCGGTATGGCTGGGGAGGTAGGTTGGGTAGGTCAACAGACAAGACAAACAAGACGCATACATGGGCGGTGTATGACATGTGTGGGGGGGGTTACACAATTGATGGGGACGGATGTTTGGATATCCAGAGCCCATGAGCCCACAGATGGCAACAGTGGAACTGATATCCCCACCCATGGGCTGTTGCCACTATTCCTTCACTGCCCAGGATGGGGCTGTGCTGGGGGCTGTGAAGGCTGGCCAACGGGCATGCCTGTAAGTTGTGCCACCTGTGCCTCAAGCTGGCGTAGGTGCCCAGGAACGGATTCCTGGATCTCCCTAAGCACCACAGTCCAGACGCTACGGAGGGTGAGTGGTGGTTCTCTTCCGGCCACACTTGCAGAGGGGGGCTGAGCCCCATCCCCTGCAGTGCTTCCACCCACAGGTGGCACAGGGCCACTGGAGGAGGGTCCAGACTGGGCACTACTACCAGGTGCACTCGCCAGCTGAGGTGGGAGAGGTGGGTCCACTGGAACCCGTCTTCCCTGTCATCCTATGTTTTGCATTATGTCATGACAGTTTGGGTTAGTAACATACAATACCATTCACAATTAGTTGTAACAGCATGCATTAGTATTCCCATTAACCAAACACCCAGATATTCACACCATTGAACAGCGAGCATAACACATGCATAATTTGAACAGCAATACACAGTCCAACAACATGCAGGGTTGATTGATGGCAACAGGCCATCAGGTTTGGATGTATGAACAGGGCAGATGCATCAACATACACACAAATATGTATGACCCAACAGGACAAATGTCCAGGGTTGTTAATTGTGATTGCACATACCAATTTCACGTGGAATGGATTATATGTGGTTATAGGGTAGGGTGAAGAAAATATAATTAACACCTTCAAATACCAATACATATGCTGTACATTTCTAATAGCTGCAGATATATACACACTACTGTTCTACCTACAGTTTCCTATGTGATAACTACTTCAAGTTGGTGATAGGACTGTTACTGCTACATCAATATACATTTTATTGTTATTCATACACGTTCATATCTGGCTTTGTTCAGCTACATCATCCTGCTACATTTGCTTTATATAGCTATAGACAACTGTGGATGTTTGGTATTTCAGACAATCATACTATCTGCATATTGCAGACTGAGAGCAACATATCCAGATTTTGTGATACACATTCTAGCTGCAGCAACATTTTGAACACATTTCGCAGTTTGGTTCTGCTTGTCACATTCATTTCATTCTGTACTGACTGCAGTATACTTTATTCAGGGGTTATTACTATTTTATTGGTGGATTCATAACTATTTCTCACACTCTCTCACTTGTTTTAATTTTACAATTCAGGATGGTACTTACTTCTAGGCTTTATTGACATGTTTTACCTGTAGTTATTACAATCCTTTCCAACAGTCTCACTTCTGTCATGTTTCAGTATTTTAACAGGGATAAATTTCACACATGTGATTTGCTCATCTTCTGCAGCTGTACTTTTCAGCCTGCTGCAGGTTGTGTACTATTATATTACAGGTGGGGCATCTTTATTTCAGACTTTATTTCAGACATTTTCATTTTTCTGTTTGGATTACAGACTGCAACACACTTTTGTAATCAAGCAATACTTGCAAACACTCTTACACTGTTACTTGCACATTTTATTACTTAGTGACTACACTGCACTCTTTTGCTAACTGTCATACTTTTATATTTCTTTACAGTTACAGGGAGAGGATTACTGACCTGCCTGGTGGCGCAACCACACCAGCCTATCGCCATAGGTTCTGCGGTTCGCAGAACGGACACCTGCAGCTGTAATATAAATAAAGTAATATTGGAATACACATCTCCATAATATCAGCTAGGTTAATTTCTTACATACATAATTAAATGTAACTTACTCAGTAGTGGGACGTTGGGCATTTGCCGAGCCTCCTGGATCCAAAGGTTCAGTTGGTCCTGCTTACGTCTCTTCAGGTCCGCATGGTGGTGATGGACCTGCTCACCAGTTCTTGGAATCCCTTTGGCACTGGTGAGATCATGAGCCAACCGGTCCCACGCCTCAGCCCTATATGCTCCCCACAGGACCTGGCCCTGCATGAGTTGGGCCTCATGATTGTGGACAAGGAGCCAGACCATATATCTGGACTCCTCAATGCCCCACCTCTGTGCTCGGAAGCAACTACCCTCACCTACTCCTGACATTCTGGCTGCAAGTTAGTTCTACAATCGGTTATGCTGTGTATTCCCGCCTATGGGGCTTATATATGCCGTTTTTCCCCGCACTTATCTGTGATTGGCCATTTTGGAATTGTATCAGCTTCACAAAACCTGCTTTGTCATGCTCCTCTTTCTATTCATTCCTATATATTTGCTATTACTGCATTTTTAAGTACAGCTGTCATGGCTTTGTGGTTCAGTACCTTGACTACGGAGCATGGTATCCTGGGTTCGAAACTGGTCACTGCTTTTTATATTTTATGACTGTCTAGACAGGCTAGGGGGTGTATCTGTGTAAACGCCGTTTTGTTACAGCTTGCTAATGTCAGTTAGCTTGTTGGCGCGGTGCGCAGCTCTGCACAAACGGGTTACGCTGGTTTACACCTCATTTAGCTGTCATCATGCATATTACGCTCAGCTCAGCCAGGGGCACGCAGTTTCAGCGTGTTAAACCACGGCTCACCTACGGGCACTCATTTTGCACCTGTTGAACCATTGCTCACCTATGGGCACTCATTTTGCACCTGTTAAACCACTGCTCACCTATGGGCAGATGCACTCAACTTGTTAAACTATAGCTCAGCTATGGGCACATCTGTCATTTGTTATTATTTTGTTATCTCACATTTCTTCACAATAAATGGCCTATTTCATTACATTTTACATAAAATATAATTTTATATGTGTACATATGTGTCAGGGACTTGTTTCGTGCTTATTTCACTAAAAATAAAAAAATGATGTTGTGGGGGCTCGAACCATGACTGCCTGCTTTTCAGCTGATGTCTCTACCGCTACGCTATTGCTTTTTGGCTTACTTTGCATAGTTAGTTCTTATATACTTTTCCACTTACTACTAACTGTGGCTGATCATGGGCAAACATCTTTACAGTTTAAAAAAAATATGACATGTTCATTTATATGATTTTATGTTCATAGTCCGTGGGGGCATGTGTTGTGTTGTCCATGTACTCTGTCATGGGGGTTTACTTTGGGCACTTTTACTCTTCTGGGGGCATGTCCGCTTGCAGGGCTCAGCCTACGGACACACCCCCTACTGTCTTCCACGGACCGTGTTAGCCTTAGGTGTGATTCAGCATGCCCTCATGCATATGCATGACATGCTGATGTCACACCGTTTAACTGCAGCCTCCGTGTAAGCCTTGTATCTCTTACACGGAGGCTTCGTGAATCCTGCCCTATATCTTTGTTGATTCTTTGAGAGATTTGGAAGACTGCATAGTTTTAGAATCAGTTCTTTGTTTCTTTTTCCTTACATCAGACCAAGTATTTTTTTCTGGAGATATTTTCATGTTGGTGGAAACAGTCCAGTCCATTTCTTCAGGAATTGTGATGATGTTATTATTCTTGATGAAGGTAGAAGCTTATTCAATGTTGTTAAAGGTTCTCAAGTCATTTAAACAGAAAATTCTGATTCTAGCAGGATATACCATCTGCACTTTTATTTTATTTTGTTTGAGAAGTTCCCCTAATAGCCATGTTTTTTTCCTTGTTTCTAACACTTTTGCAGAATAATCATTGTCAAATCTGATCTGACTCTGTTTATATGTTATGGGACTTTTTCTCCAGGCTGTTTTTAAAATGAGCTCTTTATCCAAGAAGGACAGGAACTTTACCACAACTGATCTTGGTGGTGCATTAGGTGAAGAGGGTATAGATTTTCCTATGGCTCTGTGAGCTCTTTCTATTCCATTTGATAATCCCTCTTTTAAATCAAGCACTTCAAGAAGCCAGGAATTCAAAAAGGTGATGATGTCTTCTCCCTCAGTTTTTTCTGGAAGGCCAAATATTCCTATATTAGTTCTCCTCTCCCTATTCTCTAAATCATCCACTTTATTAAGTGGCCAGTTATTTTGGTTTAGTAGGAATTCTGTCTGATTTTCCTTTTCTTTGAGTTTTCCATCTATGTCATTTAGTGATGTCTCCATATCAAGTAATTTACTTTGTTGTTACTGCAGTATTTCTCTTAGTACATCTGTTTGCTTTTGGCAGTTTTCCTTGAGACTTTCCAAATTATCAGTGAATCTATCCATTTTCAATGACAGTTCATGTAACGTGGAATACATCAGTTGTATCTTCTTCTTCAGAGTGGTTTCTGAGTGAGAATTCTTTAAACTGGCCATTACCAAACAGCTGTGTATTTCTCCAGAACATTTTGACAGGAAAAACTCAATAATATTTCTTGAAATTTGGTAGAGTTGTAGTTCTTAAGTTCCTTAATATTTTTTTTTCTATTTCTGGTTAATGAAAATAAATGTTTTCCCTATTTTCTAGTACTGTTTTGTGGCGCTCTAAAAATGCTGCTTATCTGTTTGCCATCTAGGCTTCGCCCCCCTGCAGTACATGCTCCTTTATGACAGCTGTAGTGATATGCCTCCTGAGAACTGCTGACATGGTATAATACTCTGTTATGTATATTGTTGGTGTAGTGGAGCAGCTCACCCTTCTACACAATTCACATTCTGCCATCACAGTGACACTTTCAATATGGCACAGGTGTGCATGTGTCTACATACCATCATTAAATGTTCTGTGACTGACATCAACATCAATTCATATTGATTATATGGTCACGTGAGTCTTGTCTCATACACATGGTTGTTATGCTGTGATATACACAACTAATGTATCACATGTTTTGATGCAATTACAACCTTATGGAATTCACTGTATGTGCAGCTGTATTGTTATACCCAAGGAAGATTGAAGTGGTCAGCAGCACTATTGTGTGATTATTAGCATTTGTTTTAGGAAATGTTCTGTATGAGGCACAAACAACTGATCTGTAATGTGTCCTGATATGACATCAGGTTGCTCAAACACAGCTGGCCCATAAAACACAAATAGGCATATACTGTGCAAGTGATTTAAGTACGCAACATTGGTACAGGTGTACTAAAGCAGTGTGTGGAATGTAATGAATGAGCAATGTTGTATTTGGAGGTCTTTTCACAAATCGTTTATTCCAGTACATATGAAATGTTAAGTATAATACACAACTAAGCACAGATCTGTATGTGGATGTCACCAGACATACCCAACCTGAGCAAACAGACAATCTGCTAGCTGACAGTTTGTCTCACACATCACCCCCATGTTGCCACTGACCATCAGCCAAAGTATATATGCAAATATTACTCCGTTTGTATTCTCAGGAGGACAGCTCATCTGTGCACTCTCTATGGCTAATGACATAGAATCAATGGGCCCTAACAACATCACAGGCTGCCTATAGAATGACTTAAAACCTGACCTACCAAAGCTTGATCCATACTTCAACATAGCCTCAAGACAGCCTATGTTCCCATAGAAGGGTGTACAGAAACATGCATCCTTCTGACTGGAAGGACCATCACCTGATGCATGGAGTTATAGACTCATTCTGACTCTCTCATCTGTGAGGTAGTACAAGTAGTCATCATGGGCCTCCTGTAAAAGGACACCAGTAATATCCTGACTGTATTTCAAATGCATGTTTGAGTTGTTAAGGCTACATCATGTCTGTTGCATCTGTTTGCTGTCTTAAAGAAAGCTACCAAGGGCATGCTTGATGACAGCACTATCATCCTGTTTAACTTGTCCTGGCCAGGGCATTTGATACAAATCCAGTCAGATATTACAGAGAAACTGTCTCAAGTGGCTATAAACTCCTACATCACCAAGTGGGTAGACAACAGGATCATATACATGACAAATAAATATGTTGCAGTGTGTGAAGTCAAGTCTGTCTAGAGCCCAGTGACCAGGTCTTTACCTCAGGGCTATGTGCTTGGCCCTTTCCTATCCATTATTAAAGTCTCAGATATCAAAACTGACTTACATTTCCTTTCTCCAACCAGCTTTGTGAATGAGTGCAAATTGCTGACAATCATTGAATCCAAATGTGGTATCAGTATAATGCATGCAGTATCGACACATACAAAAGATTGGTACAACAGCCATGGGGACATGGTAAATGAAGAAGAATCATGGGGGATTAGTTCCATTATGAAATCAAATACACAAGGAAATTACAATCCAGACAGCACACATATATGATCTTCCAGGGATGAGTTAATCAAGTTTACCACTTTTGCCGCAGTGAGCTCCCACACATTGTATTGGCCATACCTTAAGTATTATTATTGGTGCATAAACATTAGGGTTTGAAGGTGCAGAAACCCCATTCAAGGTGTTATACAAGTTGCATGTGTGATATGTGTACATTGATGGCATGGGTTACATTCGTATCAGTGTGGATTGGGGATATATATGGCATGCACACTTGTTAACTGGCCAGGATTCTTTGTAATTTCAAATACAGGTGTAGCATATCCCTCCTAACACCTCTGGCAGATATTAAATTTTGAGGAAGCTGTGCTCGATTCCCCTCAGAGATTGCTGATGAATCATAATAGTTTTACAAGTGTACTCTTGCAGAACTATCTATGATCACTAACACTCACATATGTTATGTCAAAGACATGGGATTACTGGTGGTATTATTCTGATATTCTCCATGATTATGCATGCCTCTGTCAACTGTTGTCCATGACCCTGTTATATGTGTCCTGCTTGGTTGAGACCTATGTGCTTCTGTCTACTGTTGCCCATGACCCTGTCATATGTCTCCTGCTTGATTGAGACCTATGTTGACATTACATTCATATTCAGGAAACTCATTTTGTTTGGCTTCATGATATGCACCTACCCTCTATTGTATATACGTTCATGATAGATGTCTTCTCCACAGTTAATATCAGGATACTTATATCACAAAGAATTTTCACAATTGATATATCACCTTGTGTGACGGTCACATAATATATAATAACTGTGCAGTCTAAAATGTATCCTGTCGATATACAATTAGTGTTCATGCTACAAGTGTCTTCATTCACATGCCCTCATTTGCTGTCTATTGCCATGTTTCATCTGTCATTTTCCTCTGTGCTCATTCCTATAATTCATCTGTGTGTCCCTTTTCAGTACAGGCATATCCCCTAACTATTTATTTTCAATGCAGTTTGTGACCTTTACTGATCATTAAGATAAATTTTATTCAGCATGCCTGAAACAGGTTTCCACAATACTCTGCACTGTATACATTTTTGTGTAATGCTTTGAAGCTATATACATTGCTTTATTAATAACCCTGGTAGTCATTGTAGCTTTCTAAGCAAACCTGAAGACCTTGTTTGCCTGTAGGTAAACAGGTGCAGATGTCTGCAGGTATTTGTGTTGCTTTACATGATTTCCTGGCTAACAACACTGTTGCTGGCCACGAAACAGCACTTGTTTACGTTTACACACAGTACAGGACATGCATATGTAATTAGCACTGCTGCTCACCACGCAAACATGTAAACTCCATGTAGGCTTTGCGCTAAGCCTACAGGAAGTTGATTGAATTCCCAGGAAAATGTAAAAGATGAAAACTAAGCTAAAGATACAAAATGCTGAGTTCAATCAGCATTAATCGGCTTATTGAAATGAACTGAGATATTTAAAGGTCATGATTTGCATCAACATAATGATTTGGCACAGTGTGTTGAGTCACATGAGGAAGGAATACACCAAAGTTTTCTCTTACATGACTCAAACAACAAATAACAAAGAAATCCACCCTACATAATGTGTATAAAACACAGATAACAGAATAACAACCAAATAAACCAACAAAGCTTCTCTGTGACAGAAAAAAATGTCTTGTTGGGGAATATACTTTAGTTAAAATAATACCGGGACTGCTCATTTATACGGCAAGGTTGAACTTGCCTGTAGAGATCTGGAAAATGTAGTGGATCTTGACATGCGACTGCAAAGGTAGAAGCTCCAGGAATTATTACAGGCTTAACAAAGTAATGGGCCCAAATCCGACAGACTTGCTCTCAGCATAAGTGACACTTGCACTAAGAGAAGTTATTTTAGAACCTGGCCCCCGGTATTAGCCTATTTATAGACAGGCCTTGCACCAAAGTAAGTCACTTATGCTGAGAGCAAATCTTTTGGAATCAGACCAGACTTTTGGCCCAACATATACGATTTAAAATTTGTTCCCACATGATATATGACTTTACTGCAGATACTTTTGGACTCTTTATTAGCAGCATAAGTAATGCAACTATATTAATATTATGCTACTAAATAAATTCATCATAATGTGGCTTATATTATTATTATGCTATTAAATAAATGCATTCATCATAATGTGGCTTTTCATGCTACTATAGCTACTGGTGATGGATGAGAAATTTAAACATCAGGAGGCTTTTGTGCCTCCATTTATCAGTAAAGAATTTAAGCATTTCATAGTTAAGCAATTAATGAGAACCAAGCTTTAAATATGGTATATTCTCACAATACATGACTAGCAAGTATGAGAACAATTTGCTAACAGAGATGACATGATAACTAAACCATAAGAATAAGATGAAAATGTTATTGTTCTGACTCAGTGTGGTATAAATTCTGTTATGTTTTACTAGATAGTAGTGGTGACTTATTGCAAGATAATCCTGTTTCAAACCTTCATAAGCAAATGTCAGTTCTTTTTGTCTCTTTTTTTTTCCAGATTAGAGGTCTTCGGTGAGGCTTGTTACATTCTCTTTTGTTACTGCTTACACAAGCTAGACAAGGATCTTAAAATATTCCTCCTGAAAGCCAATAGTATCTGTCATTAGATAATCTTAGAAAATATTGGGCTTTTGATTTATAACTTTTTTAAAACTTTAAGTTAAGGAATTACCTTGCCATTTGCACCAAACTTTTTTTTTCTACGGTGGATGCTTTTTGATTTCGTACCCCTTCTACAATGCTGTGTACAAATAGATTCTCACAACTGTCTTTATACATGCAAGATTTAATTGAATTTTAGATTAGTACTAGGCTAACTGCCCTTTTGGGCTATTTTAAGCCGAGCCAGTTACCCCATGTGAGAATCAAACCTTGCACCTTGTGTCTGCAAGATAAACACCCAAACCATTATACTTTGATAGTCTACTTTTCCTATAATGTCGAGGCACAACTATGGAGGCTAACAAGCCCTGTATCTATGTTGATGTGTTTATTTAATATTTCATTTTTTTTTAATTTATGGTTGTTTTATAAAAGGCTCATAGATAGATTTACTTTTATTTGTATTGCTGTTTAGCAAGGGTTTGTTAATATTTAGAAATACTTCAGCACAATTCCTTAGGTGTTTTTAAATCAAATACAATACGATTGTAAGTGATGTTATACGTATAAAAAAAAACAGAAATGTTGTTATTTCATAATTCTGTATTAATTAATGCCTTTCTTGATGCAACAAGTACACATGTTAGGATAATTCATTATCATGTGGAGAGAAAAGGAAGGAGACGAAATTGAAAAAATACTCTGGTACCATTTAGCTCACACCATTGAATAGTGGTTATAGTCCTAGACTTTTACAAAGGGAATCTATCAGAAGATTGGGCCCCTGTGTAGGAGAAATATTCTTATTTTAATGTTTATAACTATTCATAAAAGACAATGATTTTATTTCTTCATTAGATATGTCTCTTTTTTGGAAGGGTGCTACCTAGTTTAAACAAATAATAGCAAGTACTTCTGAATGATGATGATCTTCTTCTTTTTGCTTTTCCTGGTTAGGGGTTGCCACAGCGGAACTCTGGTCCACTAATGATTGGTAGTATATTTTTACAATGCTGAGGTGCCAGCCCGATGCCCAACCTTCAATGAAGGCACGCCTGTTCACGCATGATTTTTGAACGCCAACCCACCACGAGGAGGACATGCAGACTCCACACAGAAGGTGCTCCAGCCGAAAATCGAATGGGAGAACCTCTTGCTTTGAGGCAACAACGCTACTGCTGCATCACAGCGTCTGAATGATGATGATAATGATGATAAATAAATACATAAACAAATAAATAAATAAATAAATACATAAATAAATAAATAAATAAATAAAATTTCAGAGCAATTATTAAAACCTATTGGAAACTTTCCTAGTCTTTCATTCAGGTAAGTTTCAGCCTAATGATGCAACAGAGGACCTGGGGATAGATGCATCTGTTAACAAGGTTTACTAATGATATTTAATTTGTAAGTACCTAGACTCTACTTGTAAAGAACATATTAATTGTTAGAGGCTCATGGTACACAATAGAAATAATGACTACCTAGCAGACTGATTTATACACTAAAATATCACTAGCAAAAAATTTACATAGGCCAATCCAAGAGAAAATATATGCTCAGAAATCAGGAATTCAGGACCAGCTTCATGATACACAGCGAAATGTAATTGCTAATCCAGTGGCTAAGCACTTTGGTGGGGATTGCAGCACAAAGGTTGTGGAATGGAAATGCTTTGTGATTTGTCAAGTTCATTTTAAACATCAAATTTGCTAGTGTGGGTAATATTTAAAGTAAACAGGAACCCTGCTACATGCTTGAATATTACCCCCAGGGCCATGCATAACAAACATATCATGGCATATTTATCTATGAAGTTTATAATGACTATTTATTCACTGTTTATTTTGCTTATTTAATATTATGACACCTATTTGGGACAGACAGTAAGAAGGTAAGAGAATATGAGGATGTCCAGCAAAGAGGTGGATGGATTGCGTGAGAGAAGATCTGCAACAGTCAGGCATGAGTGTTGAAGAAGGCAGGAGTGTGGCATTGAACAGAGAGAGCGATGGCTACAGTTAACATGATACCCTGACCCCATGAAGAAAATGGGAAAAAGGAGGTTGGTGATGATGATGAATATTGTGACACTATTTATTCCCACTATGTTGTCTTACATTTATTTATTAAAGTATTATAAAAAAGTAGATAAATGTTATGATAATATGTACTTGTTCCTGTCATATATGTCTTATTTTGCTTATTTAATTTATTTTCATCTTTTATCTTTTTTTTTTCTTCTCCAGTTTAACATGCCTGTTTTTTACATGCACTTGTCATTTTGAGTATCAATTATAATGTTCCCTTTTCCCCATCTTACACATTTGGCTTTGACAGGGTTACAGAGGTGTGATTATCTAAGTAATTTGAGGACTTGTTATACTGAAAGCACTCACATTAATACAGAATAAACCTGTTTGTAAAACCGTAAGATTTCTGCATCAAGATCCTGACTTAGAATGCTTACTCAGCAAGGAAGACTAAAAAATATCAGTGTGTACTAAAAGCCTGGGCTGAAAACACTGACATTGTACCTTAATTATTTATTCAAATGGTCATTTAGTGGCAGGGTATTTGAAAGAAGACTTCATTTAATGATTCTTTATTCTCTTTGTGACAATTAAAAAGGTAAGCTATTTCTTTTTGAAATAAAGCTTTTGTATAACAGAATTAAGCTGTGACAGATTATTTGACAATAAGGATATTTACCCATATCCGACCTGTCCGGAATTGTCCTAACAGCAGTACTCATTACTTGGGTCAAAGCAGAATATTAAAACAAGTCTTATCTTCCAGAAGGGATAGTTTATCACAATATCCTAAATCAGAGAAGGGAAAAATGTGTTTTTCACAACACAGTTCTTTGAAACCAACTTCCTCACTTATATTAGGATAAAACAAGCATATAACAAGACTATAGTTTACTTTTTATAAGTTTCCCCTTCCCCAAATTCTGTGTGCCCATCACATTGGTGTATCTTAATGAATTTATGTTTGATTGACTGCTGATTTCAAATATCAGATATCAGCTGATTCCTAAATTTGGCAAGGCTGATGTTTTGCTATCCATTCTTCATGTCATCTCCCACAGGCATGTTTGTAAATTGCACTCTATATCGCACCAAACAAAAAGACAGTATTCCCATAATTCAGGATATATTATCTTGGATCTCTTAAAATATAACCTAGAAACTTTAATGGTAGGTGACACTAATACAGACTAGACAATATGTAATCCCCAAGAAATCACCATCCAACCCAGAATCACTCATAGTCTCTGTCATCTCTACTCTTTCTTCCAACTAATAACAAGTCAACCAAGATCCAACATATCCTTCTGCACTGAAAGAATCTTAGATTGGATCCTTGCAAATAACGCTAAAAATATTTCCCACTCAGGAGGGCTTCCAGACTTATTAATTGATCACCACTCCCATTTGTCATTCACTCCCATCCATCCACAAAAAATAAAACTAATTAAAAAAAAACTTATACAGCTATACAAGAAACCTGTCCAACCTTAGCAATAGTATCAGCTGCATGTTGATGCAATATAATTGGAATATACTGAGAATACTGCTCCTAGATGCAGAAGTCTTGCATTATGGCCAAACATTCCTATCAATGCTAAATGCTCTAGCTCTCATATAGAAAAAAACAAGTTAAGTTCAACCCTGTCTCCTGATTATCCCAACCCATTAAAATACTTATGAAGCACAGAGGCAATGTATGGCAACATTGGAATGCTAACGGAATACTTGATTCCTTCCAAACCTACTGAATGCTAAGGAATACCACTAGAAACCAAGTTAATTAAGATAAGAAAAAAACATTTGTCAAATAACCAAAACCTATGCAACAAATTTCCACTAAAATACTGGTCAAATATATCCAAGCTTCTTAAATCAGGGAAGCTGCCCAAACCCAGGTCATCCCATAATGTATCTGACTATACTACTTCTAAAGGCTTCCATTCCCATTTCAAAAATTCCTTTACCTCCTTTAATAACCCACGCTCCATATAAGATGCTCCTTCTATCCAAACACAACCCACGCTCCATACAAGATGCTCCTTCTATCCAAACACAATAGAAATCTCTTCTCTGTACTGCATATTACTACTTCTATAATTCAGACTGAACTTCTCCTCCATTATGACCTAGGACACTCACCCCAGACACCCTGCCCTCACAATTCTTCAAATCAGCAGCCAAAGTCATAGCTATTCACACCTCAGATCAAAACAAGAATCATATGTCCCTATGTCATGGAAACAATCTTATATCATTCTATTACATAAAGGAAGGTCTTCCAATGAATTTAATAGTTTTAGACTCATAGCTATTCTATTCCCACTCTCTAAGACCTTAGAAAAATATATTCATGTCAAGCTACTTCACTGTATCATAACAAATAGCGTCATCTCCCCACTGCATCGATACTTCCTTCCTATCCTTCATAACCTCAGTTCATTACCACAGAAATAATAACAAATTAATCTCATCCATTAGCTTTTGATACTTTTTATCACCATCTCCTACAGAAATGTTCTATCCTCCTAGGACTATCTTCTGACTCATTGTATTGACTTCTCTAGTACCTCAAAGTGTAAAATGGCAAAAAATCACATCTGCCTTACTTTCTATGCCCATTGGCTTCCACAAGGCTCCATCTTTGGATGCCCTGCTATTCATCATTTTCATAAATGATATCCCTCTGCATACTAATAATACCCCTATGATCCAATACATTGAAGATTCTGACATCATCTGCAGTGTCCCATCACTTCCTAAACTACAAACTCCCTCAGGAAGATTTAATATCTGTAGAAGCTTGGCTTAAAGTATCTGGTCTGGTGCTTAATGCCAAAAAAAAAGTTTTACCCCAATTCGCTTCAAATTGTCAAAGCTAACTTCTTTCTACTTGCTTTAAATGGCACAATAATTGATGTCATCACCAAAACCAAACTAATAGGACTAATGATTGATGATCAACTAAAAACTCCACATAAATACTCACTAAGTAATCAAAAGGACACTCCAAAAACTGGGTGTGTTATATAGTAACAGAAACTTTTTTTTACTAAAAACAGAAGAAAATGTATAGCCTCATCCTTTATAATCACATCTCTCTCTCTCCTATGCTGCGTCCTCTTTTACCAACCTACAATCAGCACAACATACAAACATGAGCAAACATAAAATAAAGTAATTTGCTACCAACTCTTCTACCAGAACTTAGACTGAGTCTCGGTTACACAACTTTAATAGCTTGTGCTCCCCATCTTTCCTTAAATACTCCAACAAATGCACAGCCCTTGAGTCTTTTATTACCTGATTTTCACCAGGTAGATCACTTAGATCTTTAGAAAAAGCTTACTGTCTCTCTTTTCAGCCAGCAATTCTCGTGGCAAAGATCTCTAGTCCTGGTTGATGGCCAAATTCTTGAATTACCTTCTGCTAGCAATTCTAACCCCCAGTCATTCAAAACTAAACTAAAATCACATCTCTCGGAAAACTGGATCTGTGGCTGCTCATCTCATTCTCCCACATGTTCTTGCAACTCCAAAGTAGCCTCAAACCATCACTCTAACTCCTACTTTTCAATCTCTGCCTGTATAAACAACCACTTACTCAAAGCTCCAGACTGAACACCTCAGATATTTGTCCCACTGAAAATGAATGTGAAGTCAGTGTGTTGAAAAGCCTAGTTAACTGAATGATCATTTGATTCAAAGTCCATTTCCTTGGATGTTTCATATCTAAACATAGCTTGATAATACAGAAGTAAAATATGTAGAGTACATAAAGAATCTTTATTTGGCAATTGCTGTTACCTATACATAACCACTGTTGGTGTATTCTTTTTTTGCAAAAAGAAAAATCTGTAGCATCCCTCGAAGTCTCAGAAAACCCTTTATGCAACCTATACTGGGTCCAAAACAAACCAAGAAGAAACTCTGCAGTGTGGAGGGTGTGAAGTTCACTCCGTGAATTACGTTATGCACCTCGTTCACTAATAAAAATCAAACTGTAAAATATGTACTACAAAATAGTAAAATAGAAAACAGTACTTAGTCCACAGTTGAGTTATAAATGGAATATCCCCAAACAAGCGATCCTTGTTGAGTATAATGAAAAGTACTTTTCATTATAATCAACTAGTATCATTTATTTGTGAGTTTCAATAAAGGATATTCCATTTTTAACTCAGCTTTGGACTACCTACTATTTTCTATTTTATTATTTCACAGTACCTATTTTACAGTTCAATTTTTATTATTAAACTAAGTGCATAACATAATTCATGGAGTAAACTTCACACCCTCCACACTGCAAAGTTTCTTCTTGGTTTGTATTCTTTATTTGTATGGTCACAGTGATTCCACATGTATGAAATATTCACTTTTATCCCCAGCTATGCAACGACAGAATTAGTATATTTCAGTAAGGTGGTGGGGAAAAGCCCCCTACATGAGAGGTGCAGCTGAGCTTACTCCTGCAAAATCGATTTTTGAAGCATTTTCCCTTGGACAGTTTTCATTATATGATGTTTGAATTGTTTTGAATTGGATTAAAATGTGTTTCAATGAAATGGGCTTTCAGTCATTTGAATTCAATCATTTAGGACTCAAACAAATGGGCATTTAAACAAATATCATATAATCGTCTTAAATGTAGAGTGTGGGACTTTGCAACTTTCATTGAGGTGAAGAGAGGCTTGCAGCCTACAAAAGAAGACTTATTTTGAGTAGCTTTGTTACTTTGTTTTCAGTTGTTATCTTCTGTTGTAATAGTTTTGGGGTGTTACAAGCCACAGAGTCAGTTTCTGTCTGTATTACAAGAAATACTTTGGAGTACTTTTCAACTTCCATTTTCATTCCAGTGCCCAACTGTTCTGTTTCAAGAAACATCTATTATAGCAGACATTTGATGTAATATAAACACAATAGATTCATATCCTTGAGTCTGTAATCTATATAAGAAAACTCAGGTAAGGTCATTCATGATAAAAAAAAAAATTTTTTGTTTAAATATTATTGACTTGCTTGTTAAGTCTTTTTAGGTTACATTTTAATATACTCTGCACAGGTTCCAATTAGATGACTGAAGACGCATTCTTTTGAATGCATCTTGGTCAAACTTGAAAAGACGAAAAGGCAAAATGACGAAGCGGAATATAAGAGAAATATTTCCCTGTGAAAGAAATTGCTTGGCCGCATCCATTACTTTGCCATTTTTGTCACTGTGGTGCGATCTCGGAGTTGGTATATTTAAGTAGGCGGTGTAGGGGGCAATGCCCCCCACTTTATGTTATGTTTTAAGCATATATATATATTTTTTTTGGAACAGTGATTTTTTTTCCCTTGGAAAAAAATTGCTGTTCTAAGTGTTCCAGTTTGTAAGCTTTCGCTTACATGGGGTCGATAAATCATCGTTCGCTTTTCTAAGCGTTCAATGATCTAATATAGACCCCTCTGCACAAGATAATCCACAAGATAAAGAGTTGGCAGTTGTTGACTACATACTTCCCGTGCTGAGTCTAGGTAAACTTTATAGAGATGTTACTAAATCTACTTTCAAGCTTTAATAAACCATAATACTATTAATATAATAGGTGCAGATTGCAAAGCAGTGATTGGTCCACCATGAGATAGGTCATGAAAGTCTAAAATGTGTAATACAAACTCTTCCAAAATGATTACTGATTTGGAAACTCCATATTATTTATTTAACTGATCCCTAAAGATACCTTCTAAACAATAGGCTTTCTTTTCTGTATTACATAAGCCCTCCTCTAAGGTTGACATCTACTTAATTAGTACTAAACTGTCAGATACTAATTGTGTAATTTATGAACCTTACTATTTTTCAGATCATTCAGAAGTGTATTTACTCGTAAATTTGTCTCTGTTAACAACCGTGTAAGACCTGGTTTGAACTGGAATCTAAATACCAAATTACTTGAAGAACTGCACAGTATTAATACTACTAACCATAACATATCTTAAATGTTAACAACCCTTCATAGATTTCCAAATAAATGGGCTGCTGTAAAGGTGAGCTTTCAAGCATCCTTATCAGTAAAGTCATATTTCTTGAAAAACAGAAACATCAAATAAAGAAAATTTATCAATGAGATCACAGTGTTGGAGAATAATAAACAATTACGATGACAAAATTAATTAACAAATTAAGGAAGTAGTGATTGAACTGAATGTTGTTTGTGCTTCTCCATTATCTTTATGTCAGTCTTTAATGAGAGCTAAAAACTCTGAGTGCAAATTGTTTCGAAGCAATTCATTAGTATTATTAAGCTTCAGAAACATTCTAAAATATTCTATCCACTGAGTGTAAATGCAAAATAATATGTGCCTAGGAGTCCATAATTAAAGTTTTCTTTAATATCTGCAATGCACTATAATAAAAACAGCTCTCTCAAGGTCTGAACATGCCAGTGACCCTTTTCTTAGCTTAAATCCAACTCCTCAGATTTCTCTACATACTTCATGCATTTTACTTAAATTGCTTGCTTTGTAAGAAGTCCATTTGCCCTTACTGGTAAGATAATATTACAAATATTAAAATAAAGATTAAACTACTCCCCCACTTAACCCCAAAAACTTTAAGAACTTCTCTAAGGGAAATTACCCCTATTCAATGATGACATACCTAGTTTCCAAGCTCTTCTACATCCCGAAAGTACAGAAATCTACACAGAGGTATAAACAAAAGTCCTGTAAGACCATACAAACAACTGCATAAAAAAGGCAGTAACAGACTAAATTAAACCGAGGACAAACCACAACAAGTCACCCTGTCGAGAATTAAGAGGGAATGTGCACAACAGAGCAAAATGTCCCCCATTAGAATAAACAAGCAAATCAGGAAACTAGTAAAGTCTGTGAAAGCAGACTTTGAGGTTAAAATGGTTTCCAAAACTAAGGATAACTATAAGGCATTTTTCATTTATGTCCACAATCCTAAGGGCAACACCCAACAATGTGCAGAATTAGTTATAGATGGCATCACTTGTACTCATCAGGAATATATAACAAATCTACTGGCTGACAATTTCATCTCAAATTTCACCTCCCCATCACCCCCATTCTCCCAAGAGATACCCTCACTGCTCCACCACCAATTATTACCAAAGAACAGGTTGCCACTGACCTCTCTAATACTAAAAATACAGTTTCAATGTAGCCTAACAATATACCAGATTGCCTCTTAAATAGCATAAATCAGGACTTATCAGCCCCATGGGATCTCTTATTTAACTATAGCATCCAGAATATCATTGTTCCAATAGAGTGGAGGGCAGAAACAGTCATCCCTCTGCATTAAGTGGGACCCAGAATTGCAGACCCATAAGTTTGATTACTCTTGTATGTAAGACTACGGAAAGAATAATCATGGACTTCATAAATAGTGACACAAGAGACCTCCAAACATTGGACTTAAACCAATTCAGCTTTGTCCAGGGCAGGTCATGCTTCCTGAATCTGTTGGATTTCTTTGAGAAAATCACTAAAGCCACGGATGAGGGTAAAACAGTACATACTACCTATCTTGACTTGGCCAAAACATCTGACACAATTCCTCACTCAGGTATTATAATTAAACTCATAAAACTGGGCATAAATCCCTACATCACCACATGGCTAGCCAATTTTCTCATGGACAGGACACATTGTTAATGTGAGTGAATCCAGATCTAGCAAGAGGCTAGTTTCTAGTGGTGTACCACAGGGCTCAGTGCTGTGACCACTTCTGTTCCGAATATACTTCTTTGAAGTCAAGGCTAATGTGGAAGGCCTTTGGATGACAAAGTTTGCAAATGATTAAAAGCTGGGGACCATCACTGAATCCACCAATGATGCAGTTATCCTCTAGGAGGGCCTAGATCAGACAAATTTGCAGTCAGAACCATGGCCTAATACTAAATGCAAAAAATGCATTACCATATCTTTTGGGAAGGTAAACTGCCCTGCAAATTATAACATCAATAGCATTCCCCTAAAAGTAGGCTTAGAAGTGAGAGATCTAAATACACAGATAGATAGTAGACTGAACTTTGACCGCTATGTGTCCACAGTGGTGAAAAGACTTGATTATCTTTTTTTAATGTATGCTTAAATTTGGACTCATCAGAAAATTTGTGAGCTGTGCTAAAGTGATGCACTCAAACCCTTCTTTTGCCTTTCTGTTATTTGATTTCTATATAAACCAGTCTTTATTAAAATATTATAAGACATGGTTGTTCCCTTTATTCATATTTATTCAAACTTTATATTACACCTCTACTTTTATATTTATTTATAAATTAATACATTTCCTGTCTTGATATAAATTGCATAACTAATTCCATTTATTGCTTTTATAGATAATTAAAATATCTATTTCCAACATCCTACTTCAGGTATTTCAAAAATAATTGAAGAAACTAACTTATATTCATGTGGCTCATTAACTATTAAGGAAACATTATCAAACCAGTTATGTGTTTGTTGTCTGCAGATATTCTGAGTTTAAATCTTCTTGACTTACAGTGTGCTACTACACACCAAATTTGAAATATCTAGGTATCCACTTCCTTCACAACAATATACGCTATCACTATAATATCCTTTTATAATGTTAGAGCTATTTTGCTACCAAATTCTTACTAATATGTAAAATATATATTGGTAAAATTAATTTTTCTCATTGTTTTTTTCTTCTTTACCTCTGCTTATTGATTTATTCCCTAAATAAACATTAACATGCTCCTTTCTGACTTGTTCAAGTTATTTGGTTGACAATATCTGTAAGAATTGCTTATAATAACATGCCTGCTTCTGAAAGATTTGAAGGATTCGATTCACCTGATTTATTCTGCTTCTTCATGGTAGCTAGTTCAATATGGTACATAACAATGAAACTGATCCCTTCAATGGTCTTCTATTTGGGCCAATAGTTTCACTTTATATACTCAAAATGCTGATATCCCGAATTTCAACATTTTGAGTGCATGAAGCTGAAACCATCACAACACTGAAACCCCACAAAGCCAAAATCAAAAACCCGAACACACATACACTACACCACACACAAACCACAACACCTACACCACAAAAAAACAAAAATGCAACAAAACACCACACATGCACATACCTACACTAAACAGAAGCAAGAGGCCAAGCCCCACTACACCCCCCACACCTACCTACTTATATATACTAACTCCGAGATCGCACAGAGAAAAAAAACTCAAACACACACATTCTACAGTCCCTCGCGCACATGCACGCGTGCACACACCCACACACACACACACACACACACACACACACACACACACACACACACACACACACACACACACATACATCACACATACACATCACACATACACATAAGTTATAAAAACACTCACATACACTCACTCACCTGAAAGTCCAAACACAAACATCCCAAACAAACACTTCCCATAATGTAGCATCACTGCATAAGCATGGATTCCACATATCCGCATAGCACTTTTGCTATTCTGAAGTTTTGGCTTTGTGCACTCAAAATGCTAAAATTCGAGATTTCAGCATTTCGAGTATATGAAGTGAAACTGGGCCAATATATTTAAAAAATATATAACTGCAATGGTTCTTTCTTAGTAAAGAAGATGGGTTCAAATCTAACATTACATAGCATATTTTAGCTTATCTTTTATTTCCAAAAATTAAGATTGCTAAACGTAAGCCATGTTCTAACTCTCTTTCAACCAGCGGCACACAATCTAATTTACTTACTTATAGCAAATCAAGATATCAATTTCCACTCCCTCAGTTTGAAAGTGTGTTAATCAGTGATTTTTGTCTGTAAATATTTAAATGTTGTTCTTCAGAAAGCACTGTATATCCCATCTAGAGGCTATAATGCTATGATAAATATTATTTAGTCTGCTCTGAAATTAAGCTGTGTTATGTCAGCAGCAGACAGAATCAAATGGCACAACATTCAGTTACTTCAGAAGGCCTTGCTCTCAGCTAAACATCTCTCTAAAGCTTAAAGCTTACTTGCTAATCTTAGATATATTTCTCATTTTCACCATTCCTCTGGCTGGGCTAACTATGACTACTCCATATAAAATTATGTCAACTTAATGAAACTTTGGTACAACTAACTATGTTGTATACCCTTTCAAATCTGTACTTTGCAAACTATATGATTCTCAATAACACATACTTCACTCGATCAAAAAAAAAAAAACAATTAAATTGTCCTTGGATGTCAGCTTCTTGCTTGATTTGCTTGATTTATCATACAGGGAATATAAATATAGTAAGCACTGATCACTAGACTAAATTACAAAAAGATTAAACTTGACAACCTTCATGTTTATATGATGCTACCATTGCTACTGAAAAAGAAATCTCAGCTTTGTTCTCTATTTTTATTTGCACTGTTTCATTTCTTTTTAACTATTCCCTGAGGTCTGTTAAAAAACATAATCATGGCTCAATTTTCCAAAAAACTTTGATTTATCTAAGAGTTTATTAACTACCACTTAAATTTAAAAATATATTTGTCTTAATTCCTGGAAATGTTTATTTCATATTATATAATTTTAAGTACTGTTAATATTTGGTGGGATTTCCAAATATCAGGTTACAAATTTTTATCTTGCTAATGTTGTGTTGTGCTTACATCAAGCTTTGAAAAATAATTATCTTTTTTGTGTCATTGTGTTAAATTAATTGTATATGTTAAAAATACCCTGTTTATTATGTATAGTTCAAAGTTCTCCTAAATCTCAGAAACTTTAAATTTTTATGCCTGCATATAATGTAAATGGTTTGAGTTTGCTTTTTAAATTATTACTATTGTGTATGGTTATTGTGATGTCATTAATATATTTATTTATATTCAATGTCACTTCTAAAAGTATAATAAAGAGACTTTTTAGAGAAAATCATAAGACAGTGGAATGGATTATTGATACTGCTCTATTCCTACTAAATATAATGGTTCTATTCATCTTTTTTATCTGTGACTCATTTCCAAATCTGGGATCATGAAATGCTTAGTTGATTTCTTTTGTATATAACTGATAAGTAGACTAAATCAAGAATTTGTACAGTCAGTGAAAAAAATGCATTACTTTCTTAATAACCTCATAATATATAAGGATCAAATCTGACAGAAACCTTATGAATTCAGAGAAATAGCAGCTGTAAGAGTTATTGGTTAAATTAAATATATAGTCATTCTCTTGTGGTGAAACTGTGACCTTAAGCTTCTGCAGTTGTAAATTATTTTCACTTTAAAAGTATGTATAGTCACAAGCAGCAGGAGTGCAGTGCTGCACACCATCACAGCGATAAATAAATTTAAGGGTAGTTTTTAAAACTTCAGTGGCCTGTAAATGAAGGCATTGCATGCAGAACTAGTC
The DNA here is from genome assembly GCF_019279795.1 of Protopterus annectens. Classification (NCBI taxonomy): domain Eukaryota; kingdom Metazoa; phylum Chordata; order Ceratodontiformes; family Protopteridae; genus Protopterus; species Protopterus annectens. The sequence continues at coordinate 501,484,966 of NC_056744.1, forward strand.
TCCTTAGGTAATCTGCTCATCTGACCACTGACTCAGCTGTGGTCTAGTTGCTGGTTTTCTATTCTGTGGAAGTCACCAAGTCTATTGTATTCGCTGATAAATAGAGACCAGTGCGTAGGAATGATCTGCTTACTCTGCCTTTGTCAGAAAATGCACTCCAACCAGTACTTAAACCAACAAAGAACTACAAAAGGTACTGGTCCCAATGGCACAAAAGTCTGAAGAGTAGAATAAAAAAATTGTAGTTTCATTCAGGCCAGGCAGTTTGTATGCATAAAGTTTAATCTGCTAATAAGTTTCCCTTTGCTCTAAAAAGTTTTTAAAATCACCACCCCTTAAGTCCAAAGAACCTTGTTCTAATATAGAAAAAAGAAATGTCTTGTGAGTTACGCATTCTGTTGAATGTTTATATAAGGAATTGTTGTCTTCCTTATTTTTAATACTGTATTGATGCTCCCTAATTCATTTGGGACCAGTACCATCGGGAGTCCTCTACATTTGTAACCATGCTAATTAAGAAGCCTGAAAGATTACTTTAGTCTGTAGTGATTGAAACATTGTAAGATGAAACTGATTCCATTGTTTTGAAGTTTCAGTAAAGGTCATTTGTTATTTCCTTTCAATAACTTTCAGCATGAGACATATAGTATCAGTTCTTGATTGCTAAACAGCTATTTTTTTCTTGCACTGTTTATAAGAGAGAATGTGACAATGCAGTCTTTATTTATCTGTCTATTTCAAATAGATTAGAAAGTAGTAAAAAATACTGGAAGTAGTGTGTCTGTCTGTCACGTTATTATTTCACATGTGCTATGACTAGCACTCAGAAATGATCTGATGTGCTACCGAATGAGTTTAGCATAGATGATCTGTTTATTTTCCAATATGTAAAAGGGATGCTGCTGGCTACTGGAAACAAAAGCCATGGTATTTTATTGGTAACATCTAAGCAGAGCTTCATAACAGCCATGATTTATTCCTGAAACGATGTGGATTTGAAAAGTACATTCCCTTATATATAATCAGTAAGAAAGATGGACTGAGATGAAATTATAATTGAAGAACATTTTTATTATCATATTAAAGACTGATTTAAAATAAGTTATTATACATAATCCTGGTCTTGTTGCATTACTTCTAAAAGACTAAGTGCAAACAAGAGGCAAACATTTACTTCTCAAACTTGTTTTTATGAAGACTCTATCCCGGCCCCTCCAACTTTATGAAGGATGAAGATTTCATGTCTAAATGTGATAAGATTTTAGTGTTGCAGACAAACACAATAAATATTTGGTAGGCAATAATTCTAGTTTCTTGAAATGGCAAAACAGTTTATCTTACTTTCATTTACATTCACTCATAATGTGCTAAAAATCACACATATTCACCTTTGTATTTATGTTATGTAAGCTCCAAAACTTCTAGCAGTATGCAAAATAGTTTGACACCAACTGAAAATTCTCAGTGCAAGATAATTCTTGAACCCAATTAAACTTTCTTCATGCAGAATACTTCTGTTAACTAGCATTAGTAAATGCTACATAATAGGCATAATTTGGCAGACTGAAGAAGCATGGCATATATTATTTCAGAAAAGGAGCTAAAAGTGTGTCTAGAGTATAACTGCTATCTCTGTTAATATGATTCCAGTCGTGACGAACACTTTCATATGCTCATATAACTGCTATCTCTGTTTTAATGATCCCACTCATGCACTCATGCAGATCTCATCAGATTTTTCCATTCAGTATGTCCTAATGCCTTAAGGTAAATATTTATACTGTTTTGTCATTTGTGTTACAATATAAGTAATTTGAAGCATTTTGAATAATCTAACAGATGTAAAATTATTGTTTCCACTCTAATGATCTTATATATGATAGACCATTTAGGAAGAACTAAGAATACAATGATATTTCACTGTGAAACAGTGTATGACAGAAAAAGTAATAAAACAAATTGAAAGAAGCTGAAGAGTCAGACAGGAGGTAGGCAGTGGGAGCCTTGGCAGAAAAGGCACTGCAGGTTTCTATACAATATATTCCTGTACTTACTGTAAAAAGTAGGAAAAAACTTGCTAACTGCCAAACTAGTTCATGAAGTATTGACATATCTCTGTCAGAATTCATATCCCATAATACAGTGATTCTTAAAATAAGGAACACTCTATACTTTTTCTTATTTGTCCTGGTCTCCTTCAATCACATCACACCGAATGACATTTGACGACCTTTATTAAACTTGCATAAACATGACTGTTAACCAATAATTATTAATTTCAACCAAAATATCACACAGGTGATAATAACATCCTTGAAAAGAAAACATAAAATAAATAAATCTAAGGGCAGTGTAACCACTCACCCTTGCACTAAGCAGCATCTCCCATTTGTTCACTTATCCTCGCACTCACAAGGCAGGGTTACACAACTCACTTTCAATTTATTGAATTATACTTCCAACCAAATAAGCAGCTCTGCTTGCTTATTTACTTTTCAAGCAGCGAAACCACTCACTTTCCTTCAGAACTTATTCAATTGACCAACCAACACCAGTGGGGAACAGAAGAGGGCAAGCCTGGCATGTCCCTCTTCTCCGCCCTACCCAAACTGAAATAATCACAGTCCCCACTAATAAAAAGGGAAGGGAGGGAGTGAAGCAAGTTCTCACCAAAAATGTGACTCCTTCCACAGTTACACTTGCCTAAATCCCTTTAAGCCCCTCCCTACCCTTACATCATTTCCTCCCAAACATCCCTCCATCCTCCATCCCATTTAACCCTATCCTACTCTTATACTCTTAAATTCTTGCTACTCTATTTATCTAGCCCCACTTGAAGATGTCCCAGGACAAATCAGTCTATTCCAAACCTCATTTGTCCTTGTTCCCTTCAATAAACATATCACTCCAAATGACATTTGATGACCTTTATTAAACTTCCATAAACATGATTGTTAACCAATAGTTATTAATTTCAGCCAAAACATGGCACATGTGATAATAACATCCATGAAAAGAAAACATAAAATAAATAACCCTAAGGGCAGTGTAACCACTCACTCTTGGAGTAAGCAGCATCCCCCATTTGCTCACTTATCCTCGCACTCACAAGGCAGAATTATACCGCTCACCTTCAATTTATTGAATTATACCTCCAACCAAATAAGCAGGTCTGCTTGCTTATTTACTTATCAAGCAGTGCAAGCACTCACTTTCCTCCCCATGCATAAAACTGAACATCCAACAACAGAGGGGGAACAGAAGAGGGCAAGCCTGCCCATCCTCTCAGCCAACCAGCCTGACAAGGCTGTTCCCCCTCTTTCCGACCAGACTTCCAACAACCAAACCACCATTAAACGACATTAAGCCAAACATCAATCGGTGTACTCCACCCTGTCTAACCAAACTGTATCCATGACAGCACCTCTTAAATTATTATCACATAAATAACAAAATTAGCCAGCAGCAGTCTGGATTAAGAAGCATTCAAGTGCAGACATCCCAGAAGTCTATGCAGTTGTAACTGCATAGACTGTCACTGGAAAGGGATCGGACTCTGACTGCAATGTCTGCAGGCTGGGAGCCTCACCGGGGAAGGACATATTGCTGTGCTTTCTAGTGCAAGCAAAGGAAGGACTTAGTGCTCCAATGAACGAAGCTAGCAATGGAAGGACTTAGTGCTGCAACAAACTAATCTAGCAATGGATCAATCCCAGGTAGAGTGTGTGTGTGTGTGTGTGTGTGTGTGTGTGTGTGTGTGTGTGTGTGTGTGTGTGTGTGTGTGTGTGTGGTATAGCGTTCAAAGCTGCAGGTCACTGATGTCAATGTTTTGTTTGAGTAAATGCAGTGAAATGGATTTTCCAATAAAAAACAGATATGCCGCAAGCAAAGATACTGACACCTTCAGTACTAGAGGCTCTAAATGAGTGGTAGTCATTAAAACCAAGTAGAAAAGGAATATTCGTAACGGATTAACTTCTGAACTTCATACGCAGTTGTGTTCAACTGAATATATTGTTATTGTTTTATGTTAACCTTTTGATCTTGCAGGCTTTGGCAAATGCAGTGTCAGTGAATCAGTGTATGGTGAATAGAAATGCTGCCCATAACTAACCATACAACTTTAAACTCCTGTTATGTTCTAATATAACATTTATTATCATTATACCCCTCCCTTTGTTTTAATAGCTATTAATTATATTAGATTAATGAGTAATATTAGTTTTATTAGAAGCAGGACAGTGTTATATGAGTAGCATAATTCTGAAAGAAATGAATTGATTTTTAATTTGTGCTGTGGTTTTGTTAAATTATTTAATTTTGTTTTTATTTTCCTTCACTTACATGTGATTAATTATTTCATTGTTAAAACTGAATGAATAAAGCTATTGATGAACAAAGAATTCTGATACTGAGTTAAAATGGTACACTATAGTTCCAAGTTATGAAGAGACAGTAAAGTATGTGCTTCTTATGAACTTTGGTATAAATGTTGAGGGCCCTCTCTGGTCAGCTAAGAAGTCTAAATTCATGCACTTTTGTACTAAAAATCTATGCTGTCTCTATTCTTTTAATGATACCGTCTTAGACAGCATTGAAAACATAAGAGACTTGGCTGTTACTATTGACATGAGTTTCTCCTTTGGTGCTCACTAGTTAGAAGTAGTTGGAAAATGCTAGTTTAAACTAAATCTTATTTTTAGGACTATTAACAGTATGTGAAGTGTTATTACCTATTTATAAAACAGTATCAGACCAGTAACTGAATGTGGAGCTTCTGTCTGTATTCCCAGCCTTTCCCTTATCGAATGGATAGAAAGAATTTGAAGAAGTTTTGCACACAATGCATTTATAAAGTTGATCCCTTAAGGTGTAAGAAAACTCTCCTCATTTACTGTCAATTATAGACTGATTAGGATTGGCCTAATTTTAATTTATACCAGTAAATATAATGTTCTTGGTGCTCCCATTGGGGTCTCATTTAGTATGGACTCAAAAAAATTAGAAACTACAACAATTTTGTTGAGGTAAACTGAGTAAATTCATCCTTCTTTATCGAAGGTTGAATTCTCTACCTTTGAAACTAAGGAGGTAGGACACTTCAGTTGCTTTTAAAATGGCTGTCACAGTCCCAGACACTAGTCTGAAAGGTAGCAGACTCTTAGAAAACCTTATTTAGGGTCAGAGTCTGTTTAGTCCAGAAACATTGGAGTTGTGAGAAAACCAAAGTATCCAGAGAAAACTCATGCAGACACAGGGAGATCATGCTGACACCACACAGAGTGACCAGAGATCAAGATTAAACCTCATACCCTGAAGCTCAACTCTTAACTACTGAACCACAATGCTGTTTGCATGATCTCAACAGTTTCCCCACTAATGAAAATGCAGTTAATCTTGCTGAATACAGAGCATTTTTTCATGTTCAGATTACAATGTGTGGGTGCTCAAGCTCTTTATTTTTCACCAGTGAAAGGAATTCTAATAGGTAATGGGACAAGAAAGTAGCAGAATATATGTTTTGTTACTCATGCAGATTAACAGATGCGGTTTTACATTCAATCACAAAATGCTGCAGAAGATACTCACACTGTTGACAGTTTTGCAGCAAGTCTGCCATTAGCAGTGCAGTGTCATAGAAGAAGCCAGCAGAAATTCTGCTACAGAGAATGCTGTCAGTAGTTACAATACACTATAAAGAAATGTAAACTATCACTGGGAACTGACAGCTACCAAATATGAGTCAACACTATAAATGAGTTACTACCAGTTAGAGAGTATTTCAGTCTGCGCTGGCATTGAAGAGTCTTGCTAGGAAAGTTGTTTGTATTACAGGCAGCAGTAAAACTGGTGATGAAACAGCACAAGTGAAGTTGACGTAGATAATAAAATGGTGCAGAATACCATGCTGACAGTTGCACTGGTGAGAGCACCGCAAGAAAGGTGTTCACTTGTCAGAGAACGTGATAGAAAGAAGTATTAGAAAAGATGCAATTTGCAGTATCAGTGTACTGAAGGGCAGTGAGTCAGCCGTGATGATAGTGCTATAGGCAAAGCTAACAATAGTGACCGTGTACTAAAAAGTATGTCATTACTAACAAACATTAATACAAGCAAGACAGTTACTGGTGGTGGAGTTATGTATTTACATTTAGAACATTGCAGGTCAGCATGTGGTTGGTAAATTAGACTTATAATGTTGCCGCTGGTGACAGAATACAGCAAAGAAGGCTGATTTTGGTACAGTAGCATTTCTGCAGAATTTGTCACTGGTCATTAGCTCTGTATAGGAAGCTACCACTTGTGACAGCTTACTACAATGAAGGCTGTTATTGGTGGCAGAACAGCGAATGGTGAAGCTGTTATTAATGACGGGTTCTGTGGAGAAAATTAATGCTGGTGATAATGCTGGGGGCTGTCACTTCTGATCAACTGCTATGGCAAAATCTGTTGGCGGTGGTGACACTGATCTACAAATTCAAAGCTGATGATAGAATATAGTATGGGAGGCTATCAGTGATCACTGAGTTTTGAAGGGAAGAATGTAGCTGATGGTGTTTTACAAGGAATGTAGACTGCTAACAGTGATGTGGAGGCAACTATCATGAGTAAGAATGAGTAAGAGAATGATTAATTAGGTTCGCAGTGGTAAATGAATGTCAGTGATGGTGTTGGAAAACTGAACTAAAGGTGATAAACTGTGACAGCATAGCTGAAAACTAGTCAGTCACCTGTGAGACACATAGGGCAGGCTGTCAGTGGAGACAGAGTACTGCAGAGCAAGTTGTCCCCTGTGAAGTAATGCACACAAAGTTATAATCTGGTGATGCCCCAGTTGGATTATACTGGTAGCTAAAGAATACCTTAGGCTTGAACCCTGTGCTCTGGGTGCAGGTAACAAGAGCCCAAATTCCCTACCCACCACCATTTGTGACAGCTTTGCAGATTTTTGCCTCATATTTTGTTCTGTTCTGTTCCTCATAAAATTTGTAGTTTATGAATTTATAGTTCCTTAAAAAGAGTTGGTGGTGTAGTGGTAGCACTGTTGCCTCTGAGTTTGAAGTGCTATGGTTCGATTCTTAGTTGGGGTGCCTTCTGTGTGGAGTCTACATGTTCTACCTGTGTTTAGTTTGTGTGTGGGTTTGCTCTGGTGTCCTCCCATATTGCAAAGACATGTGTCTGCAGTATTTCTCTGTGGGCCTATGCTGAAAATTGGCTTTTGTTCCAAGTCAGACTTTCCTGGTTAACGAATGTTAAATAAATAAAATTGACAGGCATTTGAATTTCAGACTTCATATTCTTCAGAAAGTACATAGTAATATAAAACCTTTTATTCTAGCAATTTTCTAAGTTGATAAGATTCTTCTTCTTCTTTCGGCTTTTCCCGGTTAGGGGTCGCCACAGTGGATCACCTGTCCACTCATGATTGGCAGTGGAATTTTACAGTGACAAGTTGCCAGCTCGGCACCCAACCTTCCACGGAAGACACACACACACACACACACACACACACACACACACACACACACACACACACACACACACACACACACACACACACACACACACTCACAGCTAGGGCCAATTTAGAGTGTCCAATCTACCTACAGCATCTGCACAGAAGGCACCCCAGCCGAGGATTGAACCAGAGAACCTCTTGCTGTGAGGTGACAATGCTAACCGCTGCACCACTGTGGCCACCCTTCTAAGTTGATAAGATTACTATTTGAACTTTGTCCCTATTTTTGGGACTGTATTCCCCACATTATTGGCTTCGTCCAGGTTTTTTGTGCTAAGGCTGAGAGCTATGGTGAGAACTGAATTTACTGAATATGTTTGAAGGCTGTATTCCCCCATTACTGGCTTTGTCCAGGTGTTTTTTGCTAAGAGGTTGGCAGCTATGGTGAGAACTGAATTCACTAAATGGTAGCCATTTAAGTTTCAGTCTTCCTCTCTTTCACAAAACAGCTAATTTGGCATAGTGGTATGTTGATCTGACTGTTTTGCACAGGGTCCTGGGGTGAAGACCTGGCAGTGAAATGGATGGTGGTAACATAGCATTTTATTCTAGCAACTTTCCAAGATTATAAAAACAATGTTTAAAATGTGTCCCTGGTTTTTGGGCTTTTGCCCCCCCCCCCAATAAAATTTTGGCTTTTTCCAGATTTCTTGTGCTGTGAAGTTGAGAGATGCACTTGAGTGTCGAGTAGATTTTACAAGGAGCTGAGAGCTGCAGTGGAAGAGAAGTTTAGTGCTGCTTATGGTGAGTCTGCTTGCATTGTTAATAGCACAACAGGTAGTGTACTCGCTTTTGAAGTAGGTGGCTATGGGTGGATGCTGCCATACTGAGATTTTCTCTTTGGCGAAGATAAAGGCACTTTATTTGTAGATGAAACAATGAAATACAAAGTTGTCTGCTAGCTACAGATCTCTTTAATGTGGAATTATTTAGATTACTTTTACTTATGCAGAGATTGTGCATATTTACTGATACTGGTGGATTGTAGAAGTTTGAGTAGACTTTTATGATGGTAATGTTCTCAACTGGGCAGTTTTGTCATTACTGGTGCATGCATTTTGTTTCATTGTTTACTGGAAAAATGTTCAAAACAATAAATTTAAAACACTCTAACAACTGTACTGTATTATACAAAATAAGACTAAAGTTATACAAGGAATATATTTTAATACAATCAGGAAGGTGTATCACATAACACATGTATGTCTTTGTGTGCAAGGGGACTATCATTTGAAAACAGCCCAGAGTTAATCTTTATACTAGTCAAATGTATTTTCTTTGAATGTGGATTTCAATGCTGTTTCAATGAATGTGAATTTCAAGGGCAGAGAAGTTTTACTGCTACGTCTATTTTCATTGTGAGACTGCTCTGCATTGTTTAGCAAATGTCTTAGTGTTTGTGCTATAAAATGCAAAATAAAACTTTCAAGTGAAATCCAAATCATCGTAGAAGTAAAGCAGTATGCACATTACAGTGTTTATGGTAAACGGGGCGAAATAGCCAAGTAGTGGGATATTGGAATGGCTACAAGCGGGAGGCTCCATTCGACCATGATTTTGTGAGGGGGAAGTGCGGCAAACTCAAAAACAGCCCCGGCTGAACTTTACCTCTTAACTGTCCAGATTTTCACAGAATGAATAGATTTTTGCTTCTTATTTTTGGTTTGTTCCTCATAAAATTTGTGGTTTTCTGGCAAATCATTTAGGAATTAAGTCACTAAATAATGACAGACATTGAGTTTCAGACTTCATACTTCAGAAAATGCATGCTAAAGCAAGATCTGTTGTTCTGTCAACTAACTAATTTTATACAAGAGCAATTTTTAGTACTGATTGTATGTTCCCCCAATATGTTTGGTCTTGTCCAGTTTTCCCATGTTAAGAGGATGACAGGTACATGCAAATAAATCACTTTATAGAATTAGATATATCCAGACCCCTCAGCTGTCTCTGATTTTGGCTCAAAATGTTGCTCTCCCCCTAATAATCCCTCTGCAAAATGGCAAATTTGGAAGAAAACATGGAGGGTTTAGAATTAATAAATAATTGTAAGGATCAGAGTTACAGATTACTTTTAATTTCAGAAATGCATGTAGATTCTCTTATTTTCTCAGCTGCTCAAGTTAGCGTACTAATATTAAAAAAGTGTCCTTTCTTTGAGAGGCTCCCAGCTGTATTGTGTTGCTATTTTATATTTTTGCATCACATTTTTGGTCCATTTTTCATAAAATTGTGGTTTTCTGGCAAATTAGTGGCAAATCATTAAAGACTGAACTTGGAAAATAATGACAGACATTTGGGTTTCAGATTTCTTACCCTTCAGAAAATTCATACTAATGCTATTCTACTATCTTTCTAAGTTTTTAAGAAGAATATTTTTTGGGCCTTTGTCCCACTTCTGTTTATGGCTTTGTCTAGATTTCTTGCTCTGAGGCAGAGAGGTATGACAAATGTGTCAGGGCTATCACCGTCAGCCAGAGACATATCAAATTGTGACATACTTGTTGCAACCCACTCCCCCATGTAGTGACTCTGGATGTCTCCAAGCAAGGCAAGGAGCAGTTATGCAGTGTAAGTGCGCAAAGTATCCCCCCACCCAAGGTAGACACAAGTACTACAGTGGATTTTCATCTGTCCTTGATTTTGCAGAATGTTCTGGTTTTCTGTCATATTTTTGTACTGTTGATTTATGCTTATTATTACTCAGAAAGTGCCTGTTGCTCTGTGTTTAAGTAGCAGTGCTTTAATGACCATCAGGTAAGCTTGTCTGAGACTGTAAGATGCAAGTAAGCTTTAATAAGCATACTGTTAAAGAGTTACCAACATTGAAAGCCTTTCTGTTGTTGCTATGCAGAGAATACTTACATAACTACATACCATATAAGCCTTGGGTATTGAAATGCACATGACAGTATTTGTAGTAAAGGACAGGATTACAGTATTTTCAGAAGCTCGTTACTTTTGTTGGAGACTTGCAGTCATCTTTGCAGGCTTTATGTGTAAACTAAACAGAATGCCAATCTATCATGTGTGGTCCATAATCTGTGCAGTAATCCTTTAAGCAATTTATATTGAGCTTGTTTCTTGTTTGCTGTTCATTTTTTACTTTGATCAAGTTTTCCCTAGAAACAAGTAGATAGTTGTCAGGCAGAAGGTCTTTTTTGGATAAGAAACATTTTTACAAGTGGGAATACCGATACTTTCAGAACGTTATTTGGTAGTTTTATAAAGCTGAATATAAATTATAATTAGAACAGCAGTGCAAGGAGAAGTGGTTTGAGTTGAGTGCTACTTGTTTTTTTATACTTGATTTTGACTGGCATTCCAGTAATGTATTCAAAAAGTAATGTATTTTTTTCATGCCTCGCAAACTTTTTGTTTCCATCTAAATATTAAGTAAGCTGTCATGTAGCCAATTCATTGAAATATGTTTTTTCTTCTACAATTAATTTTGTTTTGATTGGACTTTCATAATGACAGTTTGGCAGTGGCACCCAGGGCAGTGTATTTAATTAAAGTCCCAGTTTTTGTGGTGTTTAGCATAGCCCCAACCCTTTCTAGTTGGCCACACCCCATTCCAATTGGCCCCACCCATTCAGCTGTCTCCTGCAGCACCCACTTTGATTTGAAGTCACCAGCCACCACTGATCCTACTGCCACTTGAAACCATGCAGAGGCAGTTGCATACCCTGATGTCCAATTGCAGCCCCATTTTACTGCTCAGTGAAAATACCAACCCTCTGAGATCTCTTTTCAAAATTCCATTTAATAGCAATCTTACCATCACCCTGACTACACATTATAAGCGATAAGACATTTAAGCCACCATCATGGACTTTAGCAGTACGACCCCAAATGCACCACAAACAGTAAACCCAAGCTAGGCAAAACTACCCAAGCACAACGTATCACCAAAACCTGCAAATGCCCAATAGCATTAGGTCAAACAAGGTCAGTGACATGCCATCATGCCTAACTGACACCTTTTGCTCACTAAGTGGAATTAGTAATGACCAAACTGCAAACTGCCATGTCCTTACCTAATGAAGCAATTGTCTCCCCCATCAGCATCCCAAAAAGCCCTGTCGCATGAACACCAAAAGCCTCCACTTGACTAGACTAATAGTTAAAGCCAATTATTCCTTTCCAATACTACAATAACCATATCGTTGCATACCCTCTGTGTATTAACTTCTCAGTCATTTCACTACTAATATTAACATTGCAAAGATCCCTGGGACATTACCTGCCCTAGGCAACCCGAAAATATTAAACCAAAGCATGCAAAACCACTCAAGGCAATTGCCTGCCATCATCGTCCCAGCAGCGCTACCTAATAAAGTACAAAGCAATCCTGCCATCCCTTCACCTATCCAGTACAAGCATAGCACATAATGATCATCCTATCCTTTGATAGCCCTCAAAATACTTCCAGAATGATGACATACAGCCATAATATAAATGCCACAGAAATGAAACCACTTGAGCTCAATGACTAGTGTGCCTGCACCCGCCTACTCTATACCCCCACCAGTACTGACATCCCTCAAAGAGCAGTAACTGCAAACTACCTGAAACCTCATTGTGTAGCACTCCATAAACTTTAATCTAAATTAAAACAGGCCTACATCTGCAAAGAAATACTAATCCAATGCCTTGCTTAAATTTCCCACATAGACAAAGCACCCAAATCCTGTACTATCCCCGAGAGCATCCACATACCTGTGATGCTTCCTGAAACCCCTCTACCCCAAACCAGTGTAATTCAAACCTGCCTTAATGAACCCACATAAGTAGGATTACCAGTGACTCCACTGTGCCTTGTCAGACACCAAAACATCCACTGCGACAGAATTCCTACCTTTCACTCCTAGCTCCCATGCACACAAAGCACACCATTCCCTAAATATCCAGAAACACCACCTACCAAGAAAAGCTTTCTGAAACCCCATCTACAAAATTCACCCGATGAACAAATGACTTGGACTTCATGTTCTCTCTCTAAAACCATAACCTGGTATGTACCATTACCAATACCTACCATGAGGGACAGATTTGTCCCCCAAAGGTACCACAACCTAAGAAACAAACTCCAGCATCATGTGAAACAGAACACATCACTGGCAATCTATGGACCCAATAAACTGAATAGGTAACCGTAAATTCACCCCAAGGGTTCCACCCATCCTAGTGCAAGGGTTGACTTGGCTGGCTTGTAAGAGCCCTACAGCTATTAGACTAATAGCCGCCTATACTCCTACAATTGTTGTGACTCACTTACTTGTGGGAACCCCACACTCCCAATAACAATCCCCTGTGTTTTACCCTACTCCCAACCTAACTCCACTTCACTTGCCCTCACAGTACCCAAAATGCAGTACCCTGACTTGCCTTAATGAACCCAAATATGTGGGATTACCTGTGACTTCATTGTGTTCCACTCCAGCATCGAGCACATCCACCCCAGTAGCACCATTACCTTGTGACTCTGTTCCCCTACGGCCACTGGCCATTGCTCACTCTGCACATTGCCTGTTGTGGCCTCCTTATGGACCACTTTGATGAGCAGACATCCACTGGAACAGTTTCCATCACCTTTCTGGCATCCTTCATTCTGGCATTTGACCAAGGTTCACGCTGCGCCGCCCCACCTACAAAAGTAAAGAGAAGAAAATGTACATTCACAGCACACATACCCAACACTTCTGAATGTCCACATTAAGCCCTGTTAGAAACCTACCCTGTTGACCACTGCCCAACCATTACCATTGACTACAACCTCACTCCTGAATAGAATGGAACTTTAACAGCTTCCCCTTAGCCTTTCGAGCCTGCTTCCTTCAGGTCATTGACCTATGCCCATAAGCACTACCCACCTTCGCAAATTCATGGCAAAATTGTCCCACACCTCCAACAATGGAATATTTCAAAGAAATGACAAGAGGAATTCCTAAAGCCAAGGAAAAACAGTAATCCACCAAGTCCCAAGCCCTAGCCTCCCAGAATGTGCATTTAATCAATATTGAGAGGATATCAAAGTGCTGTGCTCATGAAGGAAGCGATCATATATAAAGACTCTGCGACCCCCCCCCAATGATCTCCAAACTAGAAATGGGTATCACCATGTTACCTTATGACTGCGAGTCCAACTCCTTACCACTGTGCCCCCCTTTAATGTCTACCTTACGCCTAGTCACCCCAAATACAGTTGAGAGGTTATGATGCAAGTTACCTGTACTATGTCCCCTCTCTGTTCTCCAGAGATACCATAGTTACGTGCACTTTTTTTTTTAATACATATATTAAGAAACCAGATCGGGTGACCAAAATGGCAAACCTATAGTAGGTACCGCCTCCTGAAACTCTGGACACTGGATGATTAAGTGAGTGCGTCTGGGCCATCTGGTTGTCATCACCTTCTCAATTACAAGACTTTTTTTTTTAATACATGGGCTTTGTGGTGTGTACAAATGGGTCTATATTATAAAATCAAACATTTAGGTTGTTGAACACTTAAACAGTGAAAGCTAAAAACTGCATATGGCCACTTCCACAAATTTTTTCACAGGGAAAAAATGTGCTTGGCCTGTGAACAGGAAAACAAACTTTCAAACCCTAATCAAATGGGGGGCTTCGCACCCCATCCCCCCTAACTAAATATACCAACTCAGAGTTCGCTCTACATTGGGGAAAAGGGCAAATTCCCAATAATGGCCAAGCGGATTTTTTTCAACAACTTAAACATTCGGTTTTGTGATATAGACCTGTACAAATGATGGCTGTGGTAACACATGCCCATGCCAGCCACAAACAATCAAGTTATATCAGAAATACCTTACAATAGTGAGGTCAAGATCTGGCAATTCTGCTAACCTCCATACAGCTGAGAGGTACACCAGGACCCTACTGCTACTCCAGAACACCCATTGGACTCTGACTGATGCATATCCCATACTGCCTTTTTTTTTTTTTTTTAAGTGGCAACTTGTAAAACAGCGCCATCATGCAATAACAGCTGCCTAACCAGATGTTTCAGACTTGCTGAATCCCCTAACTAGCTTAATAAGTTTTTTTTCTTTAATATAGGACTAAGATGGTTGGCCCATGCCTAACGACACAGATCCCATCTGGAAATCTAACATCTGACACAAAAAAAGGGGGGGGGGATACCTAGTGTAGCTAACAAACCAAGAAATACACTATCAATGCCAAGGATATTATGGCTAGCAAATGGTAAAAGATATGAGAGCAGTTGTATGAAAAGGTATTTTACTCTGCCTGAAAAAGCTGGTTATGCAACAAAACAACCCATACATCTATGTAGTGGGAGCATGGGCCTTTTAACTTACTGACAACAGAATGTGTGATTCTGAAGTTTGTTCCACTAGAGAACAGAGTGTGCAGTCAGATAGAGCTATGAAACGGTTAGCATGGATTTACTAAAGGGTACAAATCTGAAACTTGAATGAGTGTCACTGTTGCCTGACTGTACCCACACCAGATTTCTCATGGATTTGCCAGGAAACTTCCATCCACAAAATCTGTGCAGCTTTTAGTCACATTTCAGTCACGTTTCAATGACCATTAGCGGCAGCCTGCGTATGAGCAGAGTCATTACTCCACCCCTTTCAAAGCCCGCAAAACAGTCTGTAGCAAATTAAAAGCAAAGTGAGTGTAGACCAGATTGGTGGTTTCTTGCCCTCTTGTAACCGTTACTGTGACCGCTCACTGTACTATCAAAATGGCAGTGTCAAAGGCTGTGTAAAAGCCCCAGTAAAGCTTGGAGAAAAAAAAAAAGTCTGAAGTATTTAGGGACAACCTCTACGTTGCACTTAGTAACTAAGAAAAATGATCGCATAACAGGTCTTGCATGTTCATGAATTCCTGAAGGGCATGAAGTCCACTCAGCTCCAGCTAAACTGTGCCATGTCTCCCTCTCTTTACATTGCTATCATCAAGCAAGTCAACAACCAAACACATGTTCCAACAAACCAAATATGAGCAGGACGCAGACACTGTGAAATGTAGACCCCCCTCAAGGACAACCTCTTAATTTAATTTCCCCTCTCTGAGCTGAGCATAACTTTCACCATACAGGACACTACACTGATGGCACCCAAGACACAACTACACTACTGAATGGAACCAGTATGCATGAAGCCACAGGGAACTCAGTCTTTGCTTTTACCATATATCTGCTCATTTACTTTGTCAATGTTTTAACTTTCGAGTTAGTAATTGTTTTCCTTTGTCATGTAAGTGGTCCTTCCATCCCTTCTATTTTTAAGAATTTGGAGCTTTTTTCCATGAGCCTCTGAGGAAAAGGAAGCTTATATCCAGTCACACTTCCCCAGGTAAAAAATGTAAGCCAAAACAAGCTGCTGAGAGGAATGGGACTCCCTGAAGGCTATTAATTGCACTATGCTACCCCCCCCCCTTTGCATAAGCAAGCAGTCACCTCAACACGACCATGCTCCTGGCCATAACCTCAACAATGACACCTTTCATTGCACATACTAAGAATCCCTTCAGGTCTGCTAGAGGCCAAACATGCTACCGACAGCAACTCCAATCAATTTCAGTCACACCATGCCGCAATGGCTTCAGGCAAGAAATAAATTCAGCTATATTTCTGTATCACCATTGCTCCCTTACCCACGTGATCGCATAATAGTAAACAAGGAGTCTCTTTTCCAGATAACCTCTGACTCACTCTGAGTCAAGAACATTTGGTTCGACAATAAAAAAAAAAAAAAGCCTCCCTATGGACCCAAGCAAACTTAAAGCTGAACAACACAACCACAAAAACACCAGGGTAACCAAATGATCCTCACCACTAAAGTCACTTAAGAGAAACCACCAGAAACACTCTATTCAGCCCAGAAATGAAAACTCCATAGCTTCAGCAGACGCTTTTACCAGGAAACAAGCACTCCGTAATGCAATTCCATAACTGCAGTTGTAACTGAATTTGACCCCATCGATACTACCTTCCCACTCTCAATAAAAAGCAATTAACCAGCTTAAGTGAGCTAACTGGGAAAGGCAAAAGGAAAGTGAAAATTGAGCTACAATGAAAGCCCTCATGGTACAAACATTCCAATGCACTCCAATATAGTGGAACCACTCCCCTCATCATTTAACCTACTAATGACAGCAACTAATTTGAAATTCAATTGAATCCCCTACTCAGCTACAACTACTGAGGTCCTATCACACAAACACGCAAGAGGAGGAAAAAAAAGAAAAAAGAAAGAAAGCTTCCATTCCTGCTAATCAACCAAGGGCCTGTATTCACCTCTTCATTTCTATAAATCATCCAAAGGCCTACCTGATCACCAGCCTACCTCAGGTCGTCATGGATACGATCCTGCACTTAGCAAGTTCATGTCAAAAATGTGACTCCTGTCCCAGTTACACTTGCCTAAAACCCTTTAAGCCCCTCCCTACCCTTACCTCATTTCCTCCCAAACATCCCTCCATCCCATTTAATGCTATCCTCCCCTTATCCTCTAAATTCCTGCCACTCTATTATCTAACCCCACTTGCAGATGTTCCAGGACAAATCAGTCTTTTCCAAACCTCATTTTCCCTAATAGTGATAACAAGAGTAAAACAATGTACAGCCCGTATTAAGTAAGGTGCTGCATTCTTTTAAACCTGTTTTCTTTGTATAGTATGTGCCACAAAACAACAAACTGATGGATACAGATGATATTTTATGGCCTGGAGATACTGCACCATACCATTAAAACATTACATTTTCATAAACCTATCTAACTGTACAAACCCATCTAACTCTACAAACACACTTCAAAAACATGATTCACAATATAAACCTTCTGAGTCTGTGCTCTCTACTTCTGTAATGATTTGTTATGCAAATACTGCCAAAATTAACACCTTTTTAATAACTGGAAATGTCATGAAAAAAACATATTCCATTAAATAATATTTTGGCTGGAGGGCTCAGCATACCTTTTAAAGCTTTTGTCAGAATGGATGAAAAGGCAAGAAGCAAAATATTTTAGCATGACATCTTAGGTGATAAGAAGAGCTTAATAACTGCAAATATGCACTTTCTTACTTTCATATAAAGATGACCATTCATTTATAGTGATCAATTTGATATACAGAGAAAAATGTCTAGGATAAAACAGAATTCTAATGCACTAGGCATGACTGTTTTATATCACAGTATGTATATATCAGACAGTAATATGCTTCCTTTTGATACACAGTAAGGAACAGCACCTGTAATGCTCTGTAATTATTGAATATTTATTGACTATTTCGTGAAAAGGCATGGAAAAATATGGGCATAGTCTTTATTACAATAGACAAAATAAAAAAACTTATCAAATCTGCTGCATTTGGTCCATTTCCTGTTAGCTCAGGCAATTTTAAAATGTGGACAGCCATCCATGAAAGCTTTTGGAATGTATAAATGTCCAAATCAGCTTAGGTGACAGGTAATTAAGTCCATGGCTATTCTGAAGCTGAAGAAACTCATATTAGTGTTGTTACAAATTTCCCCCTTCTGAGGACATATAACGAAAAAAAAATATTATTACAGTAAACGCTGCTTCCTTAGGCAAAACTTCCTATTGCATCTGTAGTCATACCCAGTGATCCAGTAAGCATTATGACACAAGCAAACCTTGCCAAGAAACTGAGTAAGCTTTCACATTATGGGAGGTTGTTGACTATGCAGGACATGTATGTGTGTATATATGTGTCTGCGATATGTGCTTGTAATCCGTCTTTAATAAATGCATGTCAGCATGGCTTTAGTATGTGGCTAGTCTCATGGTTGGTAAGACACTATGCAAAGGACAAAATGTTACCTTTACCCGGCTGCAATTATGACTACACAAAAGATGTACAATTCTGCATTGATGGCAGAGCAGGAATGATTAACTTTCAGGATCCCTGCTTTGTTATAAAGATTTTCTCTGCGTATTAATCATGAATCCATTCAGTTTTGAGACTCTGGTATAAAATTTTCTTTGATAACATTTTCTGAAAAGAGTCTACAGAGAGTAGAAGGTTTATGCTAAAGAGATGCTATGCTAGAGTGCTAGAGACTAGCAATTTCTGAATATTCTGAATTGTCCATTTATAATCAAGACTACTATATCCATTCATTTCCTAAAAGATAATGTTTAGAGAAAATAAATCAGCTTAGAAGAAAAATCAAAAATCTTTTACCTAGTGTAAATTTATATAATATATTAACTAAACAGCATTTTGTCAGTATTTAATTAACATACCTTATTAAATCAAAACATGTTACTCAAGAAAAATAAAACTATAATCTCTTTCTGTTATCCAGGTGTTTGTATTTAGAAGTAAAAACATGTTGTAAATTGAAAAAAGGGGTTTCTCTTGAAGTTCATTTGAGAAGCCAATAATGGAATTTTGTGTCCTATTGATAGGTTTATAATACTGTTGCAAAATGTCAGAGCACACAGACAATGCAAGCATCTCTCACTGCAAACCATGCACAGCAGATAACATTAATCTAAATTAGCCGAGTCTCAATGAAATGTATCTCTGTTTGGCAGGCTAACCTAGGAACTCAAAAAAAAGCTGGACTTTTAAAGTTATCATACAAATGCAAGCCTTTTTTCTTGTCAGATTAATAGAAAATATAGATGACATCAGCTTGAGAAATTTTCCAGAGCTCTTTAACTTTACAAGATACATTGGTCTTTATTTCAGAGCAGTGCTTCCTTTACTGCAAATATTGCAGATCATAGTATCTGCCATGAAAGCTTATGCACCAAATTAATTGTTAATGTCGCTAAAGCAAAGGGTATATTCCTAATGTCACATTTTACTTGGTATTAGCATACTTTATTTTGGGAAGGCCTGTATGTTCAGAACATATTGCTCAAAAGCATTATGTGTTATACAGACCCAGATCAAGTCTGGCAGAAACATACACAGCCATAAAAGGTACTTGTAGCTATAATAGAAAAATGGTTCCATACATTTCCAAAGCCAGGGTCACTAACTAAATGACACTTATAACCTGGCAATGTCCCAGTGGATGTCCATGAGATCCACAAAGATAACTGTCAGGAATGAGTTGCGGCATGGGTATAGACAGGATTTTTGGAGTAGCCCCACCACCTACATATATACTACCTTCCACTGCAGACAGTGGCTGGATAATTTTGAACTTCATATATTTTCACTTCTGACAAAATAAACTCTGGAAACCAATATGCTTAAAAATAGCCAACCAGGTGTTTGGAAAATAAGGCCATTTTGCAAAATCTGGAACTCAAAATTTAACTAAAGCAAATATCATAAATTCATTAAATTTTTAACTACAGCACATAGTGTGGTACACAATAATGAAAATGTTTTAAAATGTGCATGGCATACATGACATATGCCTGTATACACTACATGCTGCAGCATACATGACATATGCCTAGATACACTACATGTTGCAATTATAAGATGCTTCATTGCACTCATGATTCTGCATAGATGTAATTGTGCCACTTCTCTTTTCCTAAGCAAAGAGAAAAAAAGATCATGCAGACACACCAATAAGAAAAAAAAACTACAAGAAAAAACTAGCCAAGCTAGAGTTTTCAAGTGGTCATTTGCATATATTCCATGTGCCTCTGTTACAGGAGGTTCAAGATATCACACAGTGAAAAGTCTAGCTTGGCTAGGTTTTTCTTTTAGTTTTTACTTCACTATTCCTGTCACATATGACACACAACTGCCCATAGCATTGTAACCTCACTACTGTCCAGTAACATGACTGTCGCCAGTAATTCTACTTCACTAACATACTACATGCCCTATTCCCTATAGAGTTACTGCTTGCCCCACTTCGTGAGGGACAGTTCCTCTTTGTGAAGTTGTGTTCTGAAATAAAAAAACTAAAACATGATAAATGTCCTGAGATTTTAGGACAAAAATTATTTATTTTTATTTAATAGTTGCATAAAACAGTTATTTTGTATGTGATACACCTAAATGATATATGAAATAGCTTAAGCAACTCAAATGATACTAGAATTATTTGAGCAAAAAAAGTGACGTTTTGTACTTTGCACTGGCCATGGGTATGTTTCGTACTGCAAAATGTAATGTTTCTGCAAAAAAGTTTTCCTTTGGGCATTTGAAAAGGTGGCAACCCAAATTCTCTGTGATCCGTAGTGGGGGGGGGGGTTAATAAAGCCTACACAGTCATTTTGGACCATGTGTGCATCACGGCATGATGCACACATAGCCAGAAAGACTTTTAGATTCAGTAAACTCTGTGTAGTGGCGTTCACTCATGCACAAACATCGCAATTTCCATGGCATGCAAATTACAGTGCAAGTAGCAGAATTGTATGCTAATGAAGCAAACCAACACAATGGAACATTTGAACAATCTATAAAACAACTGTGCAGACTCCATGTTGTGTGCCCATATATTCAAAAGTTTTCTGAATGCAGCCACAGAAAGGAGTCTACACAGAAACAAGACCAAACAAAAGTCCATAGATTTGTACAGAACTGACTGTAACATGTAACCCTCCACACACACATTATGAAATTATTAGACATGGTGAGTGCTAGAAAATTAGATTAGCTATAGCAACAATTCATTTGTAAGTGCCATGGCATAAATGCAGCTTTGCTCCCCCACCACCAAATGAAGAATGTACTCATAACTAATGTACACAGCTAACAGTGTAAACCTCATGAAACATACCATTTGTACTCTTATGGAATACAGTCAAATTTTATCAAAACCTGCATTCTTCTGTGTAGATATATAGTAAAGTAATATCCCCCTTGGAGTGTACAACACTGGGGTCTGCTTAAGTTTCCCTACCTACACAGTTACCAACCATGTAGATTCAGGGCTGTCAGCATGGTGAAGATGCAAATGAGGTAAAAACTGATTAGAATGGCTGAATCCCAAACTACTGTAACCATTTAGGGATGTTAACTTCGTGTAGGCACTTCCATAGTGTTTGCGTTCAATGGATGGCAACAGTGAACGATAAAATTAGGGAGGTTATTAGGTTGCACTTACAGAGGAGTACATGTAGGTGTGTGAAGTATGAAAGTGCATGTAAGCAGCGCACAATTCACAAATTCTGTTTCATCCTCTTTATTGTTTGTTAAAATGTATCATCTCTGTCTGCTTTAAATTAAAATTTATTTTTTTAAATTTTTGTCATTGTTTACACAATGTGGCACTCAGCACATTGGAAATGGAGGAATGAATTGCGGGTTTCTCGGTGCTTGTCACATAAATATTCCGGTGGGTGTACGAGTATGTGTAGGGCTAGAGTATAGAAGGTCCTGGGTTCTAGTACAGGATCTTTAACCTTTCATTTACTTTCTGAGCTGCATGATATCACAGGAAGGGAGAAAAGTAACAACAAGATCACTTGTGTTTACCGTATTTAAGCGTTGGTGTGTGCAGTGGTGCGTAGGTGCACATCATGCACTAATGAGTACCAATTGTGTTTACCGTATTTAAGCGTCGGTGTGTGCAGTGGTGCGTAGGTGCACAACATGCACTAATGAGTACCAATTGTGTTTACCGGTGTGTGCAGTGGTGCGTAGGTGCACAACATGCACTAATGAGTACCAATTGTGTTTACCGTATTTAAGCGTCGGTGTGTGCAGTGGTGCGTAGGTGCACATCATGCACTAATGAGTACCAATTGTGTTTACCATATTTAAGCGTCGGTGTGTGCAGTGGTGCGTAGGTACACATCATGCACTAATGAGTACCAACGGAGTTGATTTATATATTCATTAAACAGCAGATGTTTTTCATAGGTGCTAATTACAGCATAAGCAGGTCATTTTCAGTACAGTGGAGCTATTCAACAATCTTTAAAGCATCCATGTAGCCTCTATTCTGTTTTTTCCTTGAATACTTCAATACTATGGGAATAGAGATAACATTGTGTCAACTGCTGCATTTGCAAGGTAAGTCCTGAACCTAGAATATATTCTTTAATAATATTATGGTATATCCTTGTATTTCTTAACTTGGTGCAGTAATGAAGTAAATAGTGGTGGATTTGTACAGAAAGTACCATAACATGTGACAGCAGACACTTATTTTACTTATATGTGTTCATTACTAAGTGTTTTCTGTATTATTCTTCCCATTTTTAATTGCACTTTTTGCATGATGTGCCACATAGCACAAACAGTGGAAGCAGGGGATTGGCTGTGTTTATCTGGTTTGCACAAAGCATGGCCGACCACCTAGGAAGCAGACATCCCAAAATAGAAACTGGACACATTCAATGAATGCCTTTGGCCATCATGAAAATCCAGCCTGCAGTACAGATGGTACTGGGTTCTAGTACAGAGGGTGCAGCCTTTGTTTTACTGCTGTGACATTGCAGTTTGCAACAATGAAGTGCAATATAGACAACTGTTTCCTTAACATTCTTGTGCCAACAGGTGTAAGTGTAGGACTGATATACACATGGTCCTGGGTTTGAATACAGCATATCTCATACAGTATTACTTTTACTGATAAAGTAATCTATGTAACATCACATTTATCATCCAATGTATGACTGCAGGTATACTGTGTACTATAGTCCTGTAAATGTATTACTGCTATTTGGACCGGCATGGCTTTATCTTTTTTGAAGAAACAAATACACAACTGCCTATACATGCAATTGCTTGCCACTGTTGCATTCTGCTTGTGAGACGTTAGCAATGTGGCTCACATTTGTGCACTGCTTAACTATGTGCAAACAGGTGTAACATGCATCCATATACACTTTGATAACCATCGCACAAATCCAGTGCTCACTGCGCTATGCAACTGTATATATGATGCTTTCTTATTTGTGTTTATTGTTAATTTCCTTTGTAGAAAAAAACAAAAAGTAAAGGACTCCTTCCACTGAAAGTTCTGCCAAAAAATCCAAATAGTAAATCCAAAAGTAAGGCAAGTACTACCACGCTGTATATGAAGCAACTTCACTTTATTAAAACAATAAAAGTAGTATCATAAGCGCTTTCGGGTAAATCCCTTCATCAGATGATAAAATACTAGTAAAATCATAATATCTAATATAGTACAACACAGCCAATGAAAATCAATAGTTTACCCTCCTTTTTGCTAGAGCTGGTTTTAAAGGGACAACATCATTTAATCCCGGGGCTTTGTCAGCTCTCAATCTAAGAATCCATTGCATCTCTTTGTATTCAGTTTCATTATACAAGTCACCCACTCTTTGACTTCTATTTACAACACATATAACCATAACGGCAAATACATGATCACTATTCAATTCTATATGCTTGCACAGTGCATTGTGTTCTTTTCTTAACCTTATATCTGATAGATGCTTAAAAGTTCTATCTTTAAGTCTGCAATTTGTTTTTCCTACATAATATGCAGTACACTATTGACAGTTCACAATATAGACAACATTTTGCGTGTTACAGTCAGCATACATATTCAAAAGGTAATTCTCGTTGGTCCTGGGGTGTATAAAATAGTTCCCTTGGAGAACGTGCTTGCAGGCTTTACAATGTAGGCATGGATAAATTCCTTTCTTCTTAATGCCTGAATTTTTAAAATGCATAGGTTCATGGCACAAAATACCTTTCAAATTTCTGTTTCTTTTAAAAATAAATCTAGGTTGTGTCCCTACAACTCTAGTTATACTCTCATCTGTTAAAAGAATTCTCCAGTTGTCTCTAATTATATTGCCTATACCGCCTATATCATTACTGTATGTTAAACTTATTTTCAAACCTTCATTAGCTTTTCAAACCTGTGCATCTACCTTATTAGGCCATTTTTTGCCTCGGTGTAACCATGGCTTTGCACTTTGTTTTCTATAGAGACTGCTGTTGTCCATTTCCTTTTTCAATAAATTTTTACTATAACCTCATGCTTGAAAATTATTCTTTAAAGAGTCCAATTCCTATATAAAAGAATTTTCATTCGTGCAAAGTCTGGATATTCTACAGACTTGTCCCTTGACTATCTGTTGGAATACACGTCTAGGGTGCATGGTATCAAATCTAAGCATGCTGTTGGTCCAACATGGCTTCCTGTATAGTGGGGTCTCTACCTCCCCATTTTCTTTCTTAATAATACTAACATCCAAGTATTCAATAACTGAACTAGAGTAATTCAATGAAAATCTGAAGAAGCTGGTAGTAGAGTCTAGATACTTAAAGGATGTTAATTCTGATGTGGTGCCCCCCCACAAAAAGAAAACATTGTCCCCAAATCTATTGTAAAAGAGAAGTTTGTCTTTCCAATCATGTGCTGCTCAAACATCACCATATTTTCCCAGTATGCCAGGACTAGGTTAGCATATGTGTTTGCATAAGGTGTACCCATAGCTATACCTTGTCTCTGGCAGTAATACTTTGTTTGACAAAGAAAAACATTGCTCTCTAATACTAGCATTAATAAGGAACATAACCGTATATTTTTATCTGTATGTATATTCACCTTTTATTTCTTCTATGGCAGTAGCATCATATTGATCTTCAATGACAGTGAACAAATTCTTTACATCTAAAGTAACAAACATATAGGAAATGTCACTGTTCTCTTGTAAATAAGCACCCAATGATTCCAGAAATGTAGCAGTATCTTTCAAAATTCTAGGGAAGGTCTGTATCATTGGTCTGAAAGTGCATTCTAACCAGATAGAAATATACATACAGATGAAAATATACAGTTATGTTCCTTATTAAGGCTAGTATTATTAGAGAACAATGTTTTTCTTTGTCAAACAAGGTATTATCGCCAGAGACAAGGTATAGCTATGGGTATGCATTGTGCGAACACATATGCTAACCTAGTCCTAGACCGCATTACAAATCAGCAAGCCTATGAAGATAGGCTGCTAAGGCTGCGCCGCCAGGCAGGTTAGTGATTATTCTGCATGTATTGTTATATAAAATATGGGAGAGAGCATGAAAGAAAGTGTTGCAGTCCAATAATACAGCCATAAAATGGACTGAATAAGTCATCTGCATGTACTGTCAGATAAAAACGTTAGAGAGGCAGAAACAGAGTGTAGTAACCCATTAAGAAAGATAACAAATGTCTGGAATAATATCTCTGCAGGCACTGTCATATAAAAGAATATGTGAGTCAGCCTGAAAAAAGAGTGTGCTAACCTATTAATAAAGGTATAATATGCCGTGAACATGTCTGCCATATATACCGTTAAAACAAATAAAGAAGTGAGCCTGTGGAAAAGTGTGCAATGTCATTAATAAAGGTCTAAAACCCAGAGTGTGTCTGTTTCACTTAGTATGAAATGTTGTTGTAGCCTTGCATTATACAAATAGTAATGTGTTAGAAAGTGCTGGCAACACAGAGTTCTGCAGTCCCATCTAAAGTGGGTGATGGAAGTACTAGTAGCTGTGAAGTAAATATACAGTCCTCAACAGTCAGTTACTGGCTGGCATGCATAAGTAAATCTGGCACACGAGTAGCATGCTAATATGTTCCCCAGAAATGTAAGTGTGCTTCAATAAATGCAGGGTTCTGTACATTTTAAAGTGAAAATGTCATGTGAAAACATCCAGATATGTAGATAAAGAAATATAAATGCAACCATGAAATATGTAGCAGTAACATCTGCATCCTGGACAGTTAGTATGCGAGATATAGGTCAAGTATAGATTGAACTAGCCAAACCCACTACACAACCTAATGCATGGTGGCAAGTGTAATAATACATGTAGGGAATATACACCTGCAGTCACTAGGAATGTAGTGTAGAGTAAAACTGTTTATAAGATGTTAAAGGAGGTTTTTTCTACACCCTACTGTTTGTGCATAAACCATGCAATTCCACACCTCAATGGGTATGTGTAATCTTAAATATTTGTTGGGATATATAAATATTTGCACTCATGTTGATGCATGTGCCCTGTTCAACACCACGTTCATGGTGGCCTGTTGCTACCAATCATCCCTGCATGCATTTGGAATAACCACTGTTGTTCAATATATGCATGTGTTATGTTTGCTGGTCAACTGTTGGAACTGTGGTGTGTTGAGTTAATGGGAATATTACTGCATGCTGTTACAACTAATCTGGAATGCTGTTGTTTATGTTGTAATGAAGCACAACTAATCACAGAATGTATGGGAAGGCCGGTCCCAGCGGACCCACCTATCCCTCCTCAGTTGGCGAGTGCACCGGGCACCAGTGGCTCTGGTGCCCAGCCCGGACCCCCCCTCCTCCATTGGTCCTGTGCCACCTTCTGGTGGAAGCGCTGCAGGGGATGGGGCTCATCCCCCCCATGTAGGCGTGGGCAGAGAAGGGCCACCCATCACCCTTTGAAGGGTCTGGGTTGTGGTGTGTAGGGAGATCCAGCATTCAGTCGCTGATCCCCTATGCCAGCTTGAGGCGAGAGTGGCGCTTCTCACGGGTGAGCCTGCCCATCCTACTCAGCCCCCAGCACAGCCACCCCCGGGGCTGTGAAGGTGCAGTGGTGACTGCCTATGGGTGGGGATCTCAGTTCCACTGTTACCATCTGTGGGCACATGGGCTTGCGATTTCCAAACAACCTTCCCCTTCAGTTGTGTTCACCCACCCCATGTGTCAGATTCCGCCCCTGTATGCGTCTTGTTTATCTTGTCTGTTTACCTCCCCAACCTACCTCCCCAAATATACCTACTTCCCCTACCTCACTTACCACTCTCACCTGAAAAAAAAAAAAAATGGGCAATCTGTACCCGAAAAAAAAATTACACCCCATACATAGCTTCCCATTTTGCACACATGTCCATAGAACATATACACCAATAATTCTAATTGGCAGTGCAACAAACTATGTTGTCCTCACCCCTCTCTCAGGGGTGGAAGGTCTCAAAACTCACTCCAAATTTTCAACATATGCACAGCTGTTGCTGTTAAAGAAATGGGCAGCTATGGGCCTTCCCTACACCCTTCCTGCACATCACAAGCTTGTTTTCCTACTGTCTTTCCCTCTCTGTGCCCCCTTTTTCACCACTTTCCTATCTCCCCATTTTCTTTTCTTTAAAAGAAATTAGCACGGGGGTTAGCAAGAGTAAGCACTGTTAAGCAGTAGTAAGCGAGGGTGCGCTTAGCTAAGCATCGCTAAGCGTAGCACAAACCCACTTACAACTGCTTAAAAGTGCCTTAGTCTCTCTGTATGACAGGGCCCTTGTATTGCTCAGCAGCAAAATAAAAATACCCTTGCCAGTCTCGAACCCGGGACCTTGGACTCACCAGTCTGCATGAAGTACCACTAAACCACAGCAGATATACAATAACTTAGTGCTGAAAGCAATTTAACATGCATTACCATGAGTGAATGTAAAGGGAAAATAGGAATGGCATAACACAAATCTTGTTCTGTGGGCCTTAACCAGCAGGTGTTGTTGAATTGCATGACATGACTGTGAAAAGAGAATCAGCCATGCTAGTAGGGAATAAGGTTACAGTAGCAGCTTACAAACCCCACACAGTATCAGAGCAGGATACACACTGGCATATTAGCATAGGTCACAGGCTAGACCTCCCAACAGTGACTGTTCTACAGTGATGACCCTGATTAGTAAACAAATGTTAGCTGTGCCCCTCTGACTCCTGGTGAAATGTACTAACAGTAGGCAGAAAGGTGTTGAATCTCACTTCATAACAAATGTCAATAAGTGAGAGTAGACACCGCTTGCACATCAGAAAAGGTGTAGTAATAGAAATGCTCTAAATCACCCAAAGTCTGAATGGAAAAATGTCAGAACAATATCACAGGTGTATCCCCAGTTATATGTACCTTTCCCTGAGGCTGTTCAAATATATACATGAGAGTATCTGAGGGCTGCAAGAGTCAGAAACACACAGGCATATCAGCTTGTCTGCTGTTACACACTCTGCAAATAGCTGTAGAATGAATTCCACAAGCATGCCCTTACGTAGAAGTACAACACAGAAATAGCAAAGGATGTAGCCATGTACTGCTAGCAACCACCTGTGACAATGCCATTGTTCAGGTGTTGAAAAGACTGCTGTGGTGCACAGTCAAAGAATACTAGGCTGACCTCTGTCTACCATCTGGATATGTCCACAGGTGGGAACTACTCAGACAGACTACAAGCCTTCATAGACTTACAGGTACACAGCAACTCTGCATGTTCAGCAAGATAAACATCACACAATAATAAATAATGCACACTGCAGTTCTGCACCCCTACCCAAAGGTACTATATACCCGTGTAGTCAGGCACAACCAAGAGTGTAGGTAGGCATACACAGTACAGAAATATGTCCAGTCATCCTGAGCAGACTGTGCTAATGTCAACACAAACCACAAACTGTTCAGATGTGAGTAACGTACTAACGACAGTATAGCTGTTCACAAACAGTGCATGTGCCTGATATTCATAATTGGTAGTACAACATACTTAGATGTCCTCTCCACTCTCTCAGGGGTGGAAGGTTTCAAATACCCCACCTAATATATTGCATATGCACAGCTGTTGCTGGTAAAGAAATGGGCAGCTATGGACCTTCTCCACATCCATCATGTACATCCCAAGCTAGTTTCCCTACTGTCTTCCCCTCTTTGAGCACCCTTTATCACCACATTCCTATCTCCCCATTTACTTTTCTGTCAAAGACATGAGTGTGGGGGTTAGCGGGCGTGAGCACTTGTAAACAGTAGTAAGCGGGTTTGCACCAGTGTGTGTGTGTATATATATATATATATGTATAAATATATAGATATATGCATATATACATATATAGATATATATAGATATATAGATATGTAGATATACAGATATATATACATATTTAGATATATATAGATATATAGATATATATAGCGATATATAGATATATACATATATATATATGGATATCTATGGATATATATATATATATATATATATATATATATATATATATAGAGTGATATATAAATGTATATATATATATATATATGTATATATATATATATATATATATATATATATATATATATATATATATATATAAAGTGAGAGAGGGAGACACAGGGTCAGATGTATTGCAACAGGTGCCTGGTGACCAAGGCATGGACTGAACACCAGTGTTGATACTGCAGTGCCATACCCCATTCCAAAACACTTTACCCACGAACTACCAGATAGGTAGTTGCCTGACTAACACTGAAAGTGTCAGAAGAGAACATGGGACACAGGTGGACAGTAGCCTCCCCTTTGACATTCACAGTGCCACACTAGTCTTGTAATCTGTCTATGTGGTACGTGTAATCACAAACGATGTGTCATGTACGGAAATATAGGTCAGTGTTCCCCTGTACTCATCACAATGTCTCATGTGGTATGTACCTCACATGACAACTACAGCAAGTGGAATGTCCACAGACATACCTCACAAAGAGTAATACTGCCCTGATACACATACCCTATGCAGACTGACTCACATAACCACAGCTACAGTGCGTTGTATACCAGCCACCCAGAGGTTACCTCTGCCAAACATACAGAGGCATGCCACACCCATAGCAGTCAGACAACCACTATGTCAACACCTCACAATCCCACCGGGCTACACAGCCTAGGTCCCTAGTCCCCGCAACATCACTAAACAGTACATGCTGGAGGAATAGGCTCCTATTGGCAAATATGCCATACTCTGGAGTAAACCACCCAGCATGGTCAAACAAGGCTCCTCAGTAGCAGATATCAGACATACCCCTGATGATTGTCTGGGGGATAGGTAACACGCCCTGGGAATCACTTCTGTGTAGCCGGTTGACAGGAGAAAGTGAAATCTAATTACATGTGTGTCACAGGCCAGGGTAGCATATGGCTAGGCTGCTGTAGGCCCCAGGGACATTAGCGTATTACCTACTTATGACATAATGCACACAGACATGCACACAGTGCAATACCAGCTATGTGAGGTGGAATGAGTGTGACAGTGAATGTGTGCAAGGTCTGTGATGGTGTGATAGCTAGGAGTGAAATTGTTTCCGTCATGGTCATTTGTGTGCTATGTGTGAGGCCAGAGAAAGATGTGTCAGTTATTGGGATGCAGACATAGTAGGATGGTATATGTTGTGATGTAGGTCCTTGTGTACGACTGTGGTGTCCCATCATAGGCTGATGCAATACATGTATGCTCAGTAAGTGGTACTGCTGGTGAATCCATCCAGCATTAGAACTGTTGTACCATCTGAATCTGTAGGCGTAAACAGCACAGTATTGTGTATGTTCACATTCCCTGGTAACACTGTCTTGTGTGTTTCCTGCAGTCTGCACAGATTATATTCCTCAGGCATAGGTATCTGTAAGTAGGGGCACACAGTACTGTAAGGTACATAGCAAATGCTCATCTGTGTTAGCATACATTTGTGTATGGTATGACTGTCTGATGTGTATGTAATGATGCCTGTACCATGTCTGCAATCACATGTATGATGCAGGGTTTGCGTGTGTACCTAGCAACATGTATACTCTGTTACAGCAGTATACCAGCTATATTAACAACTGTGCACATATGTTAGGTAGGGGTATGGCATCAACGACTAGGGTGGGTTACTGGCTATACTGTAACTGTATTTCACATTCATTGCAATGGATGACATATATCTGCATGCATCAGCTTGATATGTACCCCCTAGCAAGGCTGTGCATTGGATCCCAAACATTGAGCCAAGTACTGGTGTATACTGGTGTGTCATATGGAGTGTGGCAGGCACTGTCAGCCAGTTGTGGGCTGAGCACTGATATGTGGTATTGAATGTGTGTATCCCCTGACAGATGAACAGATGCTATATATGGCAGTTAACTGATATCTGTGCTGTATAATGTTAAGTGTGCCACATGACTTGCTCACACATATCATTAACTTGTCTTCCAGGCTTATGGCTCATCACAGGAACCCCTGCTACACAGCTGCAGAGGAACAAGAAATCCACCACAGCCTGGTACAGCACTATACCCTGCTGTTTTCAAGGGCCAGCCAGCACCAGCAGGAGCGTACTGCACTGTGGCAAGAACTTGTTCATCGGGTAAATGACATAGGCATGCATAACTGGACATATGAGATAGGTACGCCATCACTGCAGTGATTTAATCAGACATGTCCAGCGGTGTGCATCTGATATCTACAGACAACAGCTTGCCACAGGTGGTGGGATGGCCATACAACCCCCCTCACCAAAGTGGAGGAACTGCTGCTAAGTGTGGTGGCTCCTGGCCTACAATAACAACAATATCACACATGTGTCATCATGGAGGCCGGAGCCACCCAGCATAGTGACATGGAGCATGCAGGTAACATGCCCTAGCTGTAGACTACTGTTACCTGTATTGGTAGATTATGCATGTGTGAGATGTGTACTGTGTTTAGCAGTTGTGCTGCCTATTGTGTGCAATACTGATAATTTGAATAGTATCTGTACACCTATGCCTGTTGTTCTACTGTAGTTTAGCACACTCACAGTAGCAATGCCACAGGTGTGGCCACTGACAAACTGTGTTATATTCTTGCAGGTCCCTCTCATGTGACAGCAGGGCAGACGTTACATGCTGGTGAGTGTGTTAACACTTTAAACTTGGTATTGAACTGTGCATGTTATAGGTGAGGTGTAGGCCATGTACACATAACACACCTACGCATAATGCATGCTGTGCATGTTTGTTGTGAGACGTGAAACATCTCAGTAATATCAGTAGCTGCCTCATTCACATGCAATGCACCGAGCATCAGACACAAATGTGGCAACATTGTACTGCACATTGGACAGGCATAGTTGACACACATGTACACAACATAACACGTTTGTCATGCGCAGTACACCTCAACATGCTACACATAGTGTAACCAGACACCAGCTGCCAGGTCACACTTCAGTATCCCACAAGTCATCCACACACCACACATACCATACCTGAGAAGTAGGGGCCTAGCATGGGGCTGTGCAACACGCCTCAACACATAACACAGTCATGTTAGGCAATGCTCCCTATTGGACACCTCACCCACCTTTGTGCAATGTGGCTGTGTAATTGTGAACTTAGCCACAGCACTGCGGTTCAGGTACAGCTTGCTAGACAGTGGTCTAGCACACTTTAGTGGCCTTGAGTGACCACATGATGCATGATGAAGGCTAATGGTACTACACCCCATACTGTTATAATGGCCATGTACAGGATTGGTATCCCATCACGTATACATGCACCACCCATCCCGTGTGTGTACATAGCATGCATGTGCTACACCTGTGTCGACAATTATCTGCTACAGACACAGACACTGCAATCAGACATGGAAATCCATGTGACACACAGATAACACATGCAGCCATGGTATGTAACCTGTGTGTGATGCTGCACAGGACATAGCAGAGCTTATAATACTTGCACAGAAATGTCATGTCCTTGTACACATTGTGTTCCAGGGTGTAGACAATCACTGAACATGTACACACAAGCACCTCAGCCATGTACACTGTCAACTATGGCTGTCTACACTCACACTGCATGGACTTGAGCAGCACTTATTCTGCATGCAGACACGTGTGCATGACTGTTTGCCTTGTGGTACTGTCACCCACCTTCAACCAGTATTGAGTATGATTTGGAAGTCTGTTGTGTGTGTGTGTGTATCTGGTGTAGTGAGGAGTGTGCATGTGTTCCTGTGTTTCTGTGTGCATGTGTTCCTATGTGCCTGTGTGCATGTGTGCATGTGTGCATGTGTTCATGTGTGCATGTGTTCATGTGTTCATGTGTACATGTGTGCATGTGTGTATGTGTGCATGTGTGCATGTGTGCATGTGTGCATGTGTTCACGTGTGCATCTGTGCATGTGTGCATGTGTTGACCGTAATGTGTGTTTCCTGTCTTCCTCTCACAGGTGCTGAGGTAGGGCTTGGCAAAAGCAGCAGGCGACCTGAAGCCACTGCCACGGATAGTGGTGATGATGAAACATGTATTTTGGCACAGGGAGATTTGACAGGGTCTGTCGTTGGTCCACCAATCGACAGTACACAGCATTCAACCCCATCTATGCGCACACTCATACTGCCATTACATCCCTCACCACCAATGGCCATAGGGGAGGGACTGCATACAGTTGGCATTGACCAAGAGAGTGTGGTACCCATGGCACGTGCATCCCCTGACAGTAGCCATAGCCATAGACCTGCAACAGTACCACATAGGCAGAGGTCCAGGGGTTCTCGGGGGAGCACCACTGGATGTATTGCCCATGGCAGGCATGCCCTCACAGGTCTTACGATGACCACTATGTTCCGGGCTGTAATGCAGGCTCAGGCACGTATGGAACGGTACACCAGGCAGGGAATTAGGGTGCAGAGGGCACATAACACTGCTATCAATGACAGCATCCGTGACCTTGCCAGTGCCATACGGACATATACCGAGGTCATTGATAGACGTTGGGGGGAGACAATAGATGCCCTCCACAACATGTCTTCCTCAATCCAGGACCATGCGGGATGGTTGTGACATCGATGCGGATGCATGCCAGCAACAGCAACAGCTGGCAGTGGTCGCGGACAGCCCACAGCTCACAGCCGCTCCCATAGTGGCAGTACCAGCCCCAGCAATGCTGGGGCTGGCCTGTCCATTGCCTGTCCCAGTAGACCACGTGCATGTGGCTCTGGCCAGTCCCAGCAGGGACATGGGTCCAGTCGTCATACCTCTGCCTCTGATGACAGTACCCAGTCAGGGTTGGTACCCAATACCGTCCATAGCACCCCTGCCAGGCACAGGTAGTGTGTCCGTGGCTGGAGACAGTGATCTATACAGCCAAGCAGGTACAGTCTATGGCTGTCCCACAAACCACTGTATATGACAGCCACATGGTGGAGCTGTGTGCATGCAGACACACACACACATTAAGCCAACAACTAGGGCTCACACATACACACACACACATTACATCAACATTGGCCCATGCTGTACTGTTGTCCCACACACACACACACACACACACACACACACACACACACACACACACACACACACACACACACAGACATGTCGCTTGGATGGGTCAATGTCAGGCTCTGGCAAACAACAAAATGCCCTGTACATTTGATGATACCTGTGCCGCCTCCTGTTATCTGAATTAGCGATGGAGGGACAGGCTAACATGGTGCTGATGCACAGGGTGACACTATAGCAGTGTAGCAATAATAGTGAGTTGTCAACAAGGAAGTCTAACTACATCCTTGTAGGTATATCTTAGCAGACATTATGCATCAAAGCTCTGTTTGTCAATGTAGCATTGTTTACACCACTGTTAGGTCTGAGTATGTATTATCCACCCATGTGCCACTTGGCTGATGTGTGATGTGTTTCCATCATGTGTTAGCGAGTGGACAGTACGTGTGTGATGTGTGCAGTACAGATTAGCAAGTGTACATCTGTGAACATGGTGGGTGTGCACTGTCTGGATGTATGTGCATAGTGGACACATGGGATATGTGGCATACCCTGTCGTACACATTATTAACATCCCATTGCATCTTTCAATGGCCAGTATGCATTCTACTATCATTATGTACTAACTTGGGTAGACTTGTGTATGACATAGGTTGATACTATGCTGCGGGTGATACCGTTAATATCAGTCAATGATTTGCAGTCTGGTAGTATACACAACCTCAACAGCATGACTATAAGCAATAATTGGATGATGTCCTGACAAATGACACACAGTAGTAGGGAACCCAGTATCAATTGGAACCTTCCGGTGCTACACTATAACACTAACCAGTGGTGATGACCGCCACCCATTACTGTGACCACACCTGTGTGTAATATAGCCCCCTTAGGTACATGCAGACACACTAGGGATGTGTCCATCCAAATCTGGGAATGCATGGAATGGCCTACAATGCATTCCCTGGATGGGACGCATATCCTACACAAGGGTATCATACAGACAGATACCTGTTGTGTGATACATGTTGTATAGCAGTAAGCCGACTATGGCATAGTCATCCTCATGTACTGTACATGCTATCCCATCAGTACCACACCAGTGGTAGCCCTCAACATGCATGTCTGGTATCATTGTGTACATACAGACCCATGTTATGTCATGTGTCCCATCGTATCCACATATCCATAGGTATTGTGGAATCCCAAGGTGTATCACAGACATTAGAGGCCTGAATGCATATCCACAAGGCAGTCATACACCTATAAAGACTGTCCATTCTTGGCAGACTTTGTTGTGTATGACCATGTCTGACATATACCCCAGCCATATACCCTCACTCACACTACTCTTAAGTAACTGTCATGGGTGTGTGTGCCACAGATGACCTTGGTCACAGAACACGACAGTGGATGGCCATGTCACATACATACATATGTGACCTACGATCTGAGTAATAGCGGCACAACCTGTCAATGGAAACAAATGTATTCATGTAGTATGCAGGCTTCACACCTATGTACTGATTGAGGGGACATGTACACATATATATTTGCCACGCAGATACCTGATTTCTGCAATGCACTTACTGTTGTCATCATACTATGTCATACCATAGTAAAAGCAAAACCCACACCGTGTTGACCAACAGTGACACACACACAGTCAGCATTTGCAAGATTCAAACCCCTACCTAACAACGTTATGATACTAGAGAGTGACGCATTAACACAGCGCACTATTTGCTTTATTGGCTGATTTACCTTCTTCTGCTGTATTTGTAGGATGGTGACATCATCAGACTTTCCAAAGAGGAATGTACCTCCTTTACTGGGTTTTCTCAGTCTCCAAAAAGGGCACTCCTTTCAAAGACAATTGCATACATACACACACCCCCCCACACAACACAGTCAGTATTTGCAGGCTTCAAACCCCTACCTAACTATGTTATAATACTAGAGAGAGACGCATTAGCACGGCACATTATTTGTTTTACTGGGTAGTGTCCTTTCTCCTGCTGTATTTCTGGATGGTGACATCATCAGTCTTTCCAAAGAGGAATGTACATCTTCTAGTGTATTTTCCCAGTCTCCAAAAAGGGCAATCCTTTCAAAGACAATTGCACACATACACACAACCCCCCACAGTCAGCATTTTCATGATTCAAACCCCTACCTAACTACATTATGACATGAGAAAGAGACACATTTGCACGGCACGCTATTTGTTTTACTGGGTGGTTTCCCTTCTCCTGCTGTATTTCTAGGATGGTGACATCATCAGTCTTTCCAAAGAGGAATGTACATCTTCTAGTGTGTTTTCACAGTCTCCAAAAAGGACACTCCTTTCAAAGACAATGGCACACATACACATAACCCCCATCCCCATTCACACAACCCCCACATGCACTCACTGTTTACAGGATTCAAACCCCTACCTAACTATGTTATAATACTAGAGAAAGACGCATTAACACAGCATGCTATTTGCTTTACTAGCTGGTTTCCCTTCTACTGCTGTATTTATAGGATGGTGACATCATCAGACTGGACATGGTGATGTGTGTACACTTTGTTTTATGCCATTCCAGGAATGGCCCATGTGGGTCAGCAGGTGTCAACAGCTTGAACATGACCTCAGTATCCTTACCTTGTGTGATCTATCTGTGGACACATTGACATTCCGTCATATGTCAACACATATTTATGCACAGTTTCTTGGTTTTGTGGATACTACATGTGTCTGGGATGTTGATAAAGGGCTATTCAAAGTATATGTGACACGTGTAGATGTGTTCATTGATGTATGTCCTGGGTGGCTGCCTTGCAAACAGTCTAGCATGTTTGGGAACCCTGATCCGCACATGAACATACCACAGTTGGTAGGGTTGTGTGTGTGTCAGCTTTCAATAGCTCTGTTTATGACTGCAACCATGATGGACTCCATGACCTTGCAGATCAGACCTCGTAGGCGTACTGGACTTGACTTCCCATGCTGTGTTGTGCACCAACACTTGTGGGGAATGCCATATGTAGCTGTGACACATTCAACGGTTCCACATCCTGTGTAGGGGGTGCGGCTCAGCTAACTGTTCAGGTGCATGATCTGTTTGTTCTGTAGTTTGTGCATGACACATATGGGGAATCAATGTATTCCACCTGCTGCCATGCTTTTGGCAATGGGGGTAGCTGCTCATCCATTCTACATGTGATATCTCCTGGTATGATGATGTGGACTATTGTCAGTAGGGGATGGGTATGTACATATGGGCCTGTCTGTCATGATGTCAGAATTGACACTCAGGTACAGTTGGCCCTGACTCAGGACATATATGTCTGTACATTGATATTTATAACATAGCTGAAGGAGGTGCCATGATTCAGTCTGGACTCCTTTTCAGCTCCTCTTTACAACACACTAACGAACATGAGCACTAATCCCTGTTATACTCTTTTACATGCTTAACACCCTACTGATCCATTGTGATCAGGCTACAGAGTATGTCATGATAATATCCTGGCATGTCCAGGGGTTGGTTTTGTGTGTACTCTTCAGTCCAGCTGGTGGATATTGTGATATTGACACAATGTCACATCTGCCTCATGTACACAAACAACCCTCTCCTCCTCCCAACAAACTCAGATATATGTGTGAGATACACCTATATAGACATATATGGAGCTGAAGTCTCTCGACCCATGACTGGCACAGTGTATCAGGTGGTGAAGGTAACCACACACACCACATATCAGTCTCACATATCCTCTAGCAACAGCACTCAAGCCACATTAGCACACATTGACATTCTCGGATGCTGTAAATGTACTCTACCTAAGCAGCAGAGGCCTCCAAAGCAGACACACATAGACCTGCTACCCCACTACAATACCCACATATCACTAAGTTCACAATGTCAGTGTGCCACACAGTCACTGCCCTTCGGGCTAAATAACACACTTAATACACTTGTAATAGGCGACACTTATGTTCAGACACACTGACGTACCACTCACCAGCCCTGACAAGGGAATAATCACTTTGGGCTGTCTGTTGGGTGACAGGATCTGCCGCATAACACAGGCAGTCAGGTCACTCCAAAGCAAGTACAAGACTGGCACCATCATTGTCCATGCTGGTGTGTGTCACCTCAGACGTTACTCCCTGGACCACATGACATGATACATGGAGGTACACTCTGATCATGTAGCCCAGGCCAGTATGACCCTGACCTTGTCTAGCATCTTACACCCACCAATTATGATGTCACAGTATACAGACACACATATCACATTTAACAGTTGGCTAACAAATTTGTTTCATTCATAGGGGATACAGTGTATGTCAGTATATGGTGACATGCTCAACATACCACATAGCTTCACTATGGACAGCTTGCACCTGTCACCCTTGGACTTTGGTATGCTGGTTAAGGCTCTTGCTACCACCAGAGTGCCTTTTTTATGCAGGGCTCAGAAGACAAACCCACCTCCATAGACATTACAGGTTAAATGAAACTAAGGGTAATGCTGCTCAACAACAGTTGTGTTAACCTCATATTGTGGCCACTCAGGACTCTCCTCAGTATGGAGGACAGCAATATCTGTGCACTGACAGACACCTGGTTCAGGCTCGCTTATGCACACCAGCACTACCAGGTTATGTTTCATACCATGCTGTCTGACAACAAGACTTGGAACAGACAACACAACTAGGGGGAGTATCCATATACATCACAGATACACACACCTCCAGGTTAGTAGCACTGCACAAAGCATCACAGACCATACATAGACAACTACCATTGTGCAATACTGCCTTTCAGTTTGTTGCCTGCTACAGAACACACTCCCAAACTCTGGAACCACACTCGGCTTTTGTGGGAACTATGGAGAATATGCAGGTCTCCACAGACACCATTATATTGTGTGACTTCATATACACACATATTGACTGGGGATACTACTCAAGCCCCGACAACCTCACCCAACAGTCACTACAATTTGTGGACTCATATGCTTTGGCACAACCAGTCAGCAGAGCCACAAGGGGGAATACATATTTTTCTGTATTGGCATACATATTGGACCTGCTCATCACCAACGTGGGGACTCTATGTTCCACACCAGCAATATAACCCTCATTGGTAAGGTCAGAACATACATATATCTCACGGGACATACATATACCCTCCACACACCCATCCTGGGTAATCTTGGTGAACTTCTCTTGAGCCAACATCTCACTTCACCGAAGCAAGGTGGTATCCTTCAGAGATCCTGAGACAGTGGCATATACGGCTCACACTGCTGCATCCTTTACATACACATTCTATGGACACCTAGTGGACTGCATGGATTGTGCTATCCCAAATAACAACAAGACCCACTACTACAATGGCAGGGGAGCTGTCTGGTAGACCCCAGCCATTAATAAGCTGTACAACGTCAAGAGGATGTTACTACATGATAGAGCACAATCCCAGACAGGGAAAGCATCTGTGATCTGTACTAGCAGACAGCTACAATCACTCATGGACTTTTCTAAGGGCCGCTTCTACCAGACAATTGCACCTGACATGTAGGACTATCACACAGCCAACTTCACTTATGTCAGGAACCTAGCTGAAAAAACTGCTTGAAACCACCACGAAATAAATCCAACAGCATTTAATGATAAGAACAAAAACAGAAACAAGGAACATGTCAGGAACCTGGGTGGTCACTCACTGATATGCTGTGAGTTACTGCATACTGACTAAACCTACCCTGAACCCACTGGCATTGCCTACATCCTGGCAAACAGGTTCAGTGCAGATGTCTCCCACCCAGCCCCCTAAGGAGCAACTATCCATCCCAACAGAGTATAACCTCCCTGACATCACAAAGTAACAGGTGAGTGCCATCCTCCCCACAGCGTACATCACAGTATCAATGTGACCAGATAGTGGCCCAGCCTGCATCATACATGAGCATCATGACAAACGCAACCCTCACATTATATCACTGTTCAATATCAGAGTTACCACAGGATATGTACCCAAGGAATGGCGTACTGCTTCAGTGGTCCTGCTCCACAGAGTTGGTGCCACAATGGACCACAGACAATATTGCCCTATAAGCCTATGTGGCCTGTTCTGCAAAGCTATGGAGCATATTGTCATAGGACTCCTACACATAGACATCGGGAACCTACAGACGCTACTCATTTCAGCATTGTTGTGGGGAGATCTTGCCTCTTGAACCTGTAGGTATTCTTTAAATGGCTAACAGGTCCATCAACATAGGGACGGCTATCCACACAGCCTACCTGAACCTTGCAAAACCATTCAACACAATAACCCACTGGGCCATTATGCATAGGCTCACCAGCGTCGATTTGGACACATGTCTCACACAATGGATTGATACCTAGATCAGGGATAGCACCCACATGGTCAGGATTGCAGGTGCCATGTCTGACTATACACCAGTTACACATGGCATCACACACAGATTGGTCCTGGGATCTCTCTTGTTCTGTATATATTTGTCTTACGTACAGGCTATCACAGGGGGAACATGGCTGAACATATTTGCACTTGACTGCAAACTGGGTGCCATTATCAACTCTCCAGCTGCCACATGCATACTCAATCAGGGTCTCACAGAGATGGATGACTGGTGCCTGAGCCATGGCCTACAACTACATGCCATTAGTTGCATAGTCATCCCCTTTGGGAGTAACAACATGCCCACAAATTACCACATAGGTAGTACTCCATTACATACGGCAGGATTTGTTAGGGGTTTGGGGACATCACTTGTTCATACTGTCGCCTTTAACATTCACATTGCAAAAGTGGTTAGACACACCTGCTATGTGTGCCACCTTATCCCATATGGTTTCACATCTAGATCGAGTGAGGTCATTGTGCCCCTATACTCATCACATCCATGCTTGGTTACAATGCCACATTTGGGGTGTACCTTACCTAACACCTGCAGCAACTGTACTGGCCACAGACGGTCCTCACCAAGCAGATCTAGGGACTCACACAGATGCCCTGCATAGTTCAGATGCAGTGACTCCAGCTCTACTCAGTCGCTTACCACCTACTCAGATATGATGTGTGCCTGTTGTTTACAGCTATATCCAAACCAGTATTAATGGACATGCTCCACCTCAGGATATCCAACTCCCTTGGAGCTACACACTGCAGGGATGTATACCTCAGCACAGATGTTAATAGGACATTGTGGAGGGACAGATTCTTATCCCAGAGGCTCCACTCACTACAGAATGTAATCCCAGTTTCACATAGGCAGAGCCACCCACTGACCACCTACTGGAGACATCTTGATGACTGTATGGGTTATTTTATATTTATCCCTGGGATATCCTCTGTGTCCCTGCTAGACAGAGGCACACTAGCATAAACGTACATGGGCTATCTTGTGTGACCTACTATTCACACACACAGTGTAGTAATGTGACAGGGTTGCGAATGCCAAACACACTCTGGCTAGGTTTGTACATGCCCTAGGGCAGATAGCCTAGAATCGACCTCTGAACCTATGCTTATGTTCATGATGCACAATGTTTATTGCTGATACTGTTTGCAGGTCTTTATCATCTTTGCTTTACCAGTTTCCATGAAGAACTTCAGTATCTGCAGAACATATTTGATTATGTCAGGGATCCACTATATTATAGATGTGTCTATTGTTATATAACTGTGTGCACAGGGCGGATTGCTGTATAGTGACAGGTTCCTGGGTTAACACATGCAACTGCCAGATATGCGTGTCCCACTGCTGTACTCAGACATAGCCTAAGTGTGTGAGCATGCCCAGTTCTGACATTACATGTTTTGTTGCCTGACATTTGTCTCATTTATTCAAGTGTGTGAGCATGCCCAGTGTGAACCTTCAGTATGTTGCTATCTGAGGTCCACTACATTTGCTGATGTGTGCAAACATGACCAGTATTAACATTTATACTGTGTGTGTTGGAAGTCAGGTTCTGTTCTCACTGCAGGACTCACCTTTGTGTCATAACTCAACAAGGATTATGCTGTGCCTGCAGTGTTTCCATGGAATACTTTGCATAGACTTATCAACATTCCATCATAGAGGTGGACCACTGCAATGCTGTCATGGTTTAGTGGTTCAGTACTTTGGCTATAGTGCACAGTATCCTGGGTTCGAGGCCCATCACTGCTTTATATTTTCATACTGAGCAGACCAGACTGCTTAAGGGCCTGTTAAGCAAATATGAGCATGTTGGCTTTTGTTCAGCTATGCCCTACTTAGACCAGGCTTGTCCGACATTACTCAATATTCACCAACATTGCTGGACATTGCCCAGTATTACTGAACATTGACCACAGTTGTGCTAGTTGGTGTGTGCGATTTTGTTTGCATATACTACATGGTGGTAATTGCTGTTTAGCACTGCTTTATATTGCTTAACACATAGCATTCATGCCTTAGGTGGTGCTGCAGGGCTGCCTATGTCGGATGCACATACTACACTCCCTGCACATGTTTGGAAGCAGGTAGTGTCAACTTAGGCATCCCTTTTACTTTATGTGCCAGTCGGAGAGGGGTATCATTTCCAGAGTTCCTACTGAGCCAGTGTGTGTGCTATGCGTTGCCTCTTTGCCAAGGCCAAAGCATGCTGGGCACACCTCCTTCTGCCTACTGGGGCAGGCTCAGGTTGTTCCTCCTCCGAGTCACGCTCTGCCTGTGATGGCCTTGGCAATGGTGGGGGGCTGTTTGGCCCAGGCCTATGCTGGTCCTGCTGCAGCTGTTTTAGCAGGATCATATTATGTAGCATAGCACATACCATGACAATT
This sequence comes from Protopterus annectens, assembly GCF_019279795.1. Lineage (NCBI taxonomy): Eukaryota > Metazoa > Chordata > Ceratodontiformes > Protopteridae > Protopterus > Protopterus annectens. Next base: position 501,528,269 of record NC_056744.1, read on the forward strand.
TGGGTACATGTAGTTGGTGAGTACTGCAAGGCTTCACCAGATGTGTCCAGGCACCGGAACCGTGACTTGAGCAGCCCAAACACACGCTCTATTACATTACGTGTTTGTGTGTGTGCCTCATTATGGCGTTCCTGTTCAGGTGTGTGTATGTTTCTGATGGGTGTCATCAGCCATGGCTCCAGTGCATAGCCAGCATCCCCCACTAGGTGACCATGTGGGATGTCCCCATTGACAAATGTCTGGTACAGCTGCGTCAGATGCCAGATATGGGAATCATGGTAGCTTCCAGGGCAGCCTGCACACACATTCAGTATTATGCCCTGGGCATCACACACAACCTGGCAGTTGACGGAGGGGAAGCCCTTGCAGTTGAAGTAGACCCTACCCCGCTCGCCAGCTGGTGCTTTGATGCATATGTGCGTGCAGTCTATTGCACCCACTACCTCAGGGAATTCTGCTATTTGCTGGAAGAGATGCATATTGCTGGCCAATACCTCACGGGAATTGGGGAAATATACATGATCACCGACATGTGCTGACATGGCATCCAGGAACTGGTGTAGTACCCTGGATGCTGATGCCTGTGATATCCCCATCATATCACCAGTTGGTCTCTGGAAGGTACCTGTTGCTAATATTCTTAGGCCAACACATACCTTGGTTTCCACTGGGATGGGTTCCCCTCTGTTGGTTCTGTGTGTGAGGTGTGGCCTGCACAGCTCAACAATTTGCTGCAGGAGGTCTCTGTCCACTCTATAGCACGCCACTATCTCCAGCTCATGTAGCCCCTGGTAGGTTACCCTGGGCCTGTACACTCTTCTCCGTCTCCTCACTGTGGGTTGTCCAGCAGCATTTCCATTGTCACCACCCTCAGCATGTTGCATATGTTGTGTTATAACAGCAATGGCAGCCCCTAACAATTCTTTGTCTCAGTAAAGCTTTTTCACTTTTCACTTCTATTAGCTTACTGCAGTGTCTGTTGTGAGAAACACAATGGACTGTTGTTGGCAGAGTTTTAAGTGCTAGGCTGGGCTGGGTTAGTGTACTGCCTGTGTAATTGCCTGATTCTGATTGTTTTCACCTGCTAGCTCTGCTAGTACTCCCTGGTAGCTTCCTACTATTTGTTGTGCTTCCTTTTTCCTTTCTGTTTCCTCAGGGGGGAGCACCACGCACACAAGCGCAAACACATGCACAGCAGCTAACACATGTGCACACATGCTTACACGGACTAAAACTTGCTTATTCAGGTTAACACATGCGCACACCAGTGCAAACATGCTTACAACTCTTTAAACAGCCTTATACATGCTTACTCCAGCTTAAACGCGCGCACCCATGCTTACACGCGCGCACTCTGTCTTACTCAGGTTAACAGGCACACAGACGCACGCATGCATGCTCAGCAAGAAACTTTGGTGTTATCCACGGTATACACCTTCCATTTCTTGGCTTTCGCTAGCCTACCTGTTGACACACCTCTTTCCATGATGTCTGACAGCAGACACATGCCACTCTGCTCCAATGAGCTTCACTTCTTTCAAACATACCCCACTCGTGATGTCACCTATCTTCTACTCTGTTACTCCCCATATCCTACTCCTACACTCCACTGACTGTGCTCATTTGCTATGTAAACTATCGATTCACTATCCTAACACTCATTTACATAGGATTGCCTACTAATGCTTGGTTACATGTCTTAGACTGAGCTTTCCCCCTTAGCAACCTCTACTCGGTGGCCATGTTGTCTTCAGCCTGCCATTCCCTTGCATTGTACATTAACAATTTCAATAAAATGCACATTTGTAGGTTATAATTTTTTGTATTCTGTGTTTTAGAGTGCAGCCCATTTGCGCGGTGCTGCACTACGCTTAAACATCAGAAATTGGCGTAAAAAAAATTATTTTTATTTTAATTTTGCATCAGGGAACATTTGCAATGGCCATATATTTGGCCATTGTCATGCTTCCTGCACTGGATGCAACCTTTATTTGGAGCTGCCACGGCTCCGTTTTGCTATTTGCAGAAGGGTACTCAGTTGTCAACTGAGTACATTTCTGTAAATAACACTGCTCTTACTCGGACAGGTTCGGGTTTCCTGAATCACAAATCTACCTCATTTGCATGCCTTTTGCCTGCAATTGAGGTGATTTGCATGTCCCAGCCCTGTCTGTGTAAGAGCCATTTTAGGAGCTCTCTTACATGCCCCTACAGGCTGTTCCTGGATCGCTCGTCGGACATGATGGCTGCACGGAGTCTTACTCTACTCTTAGACTCCATGCAAGCCATCGTGAATCAGGCCCTATTTTTTTACTAATGTTTTCTCATCTGCTGAAGGGATTTACCCAAAAGCGCTTATGATACTGCTTTTATTGTTTTAATAAAGTGAAGTTGCTTCATATACAGCGTGATAGTACTTGCCTTACTTTTGGATTTACATTTCCTTTGTAGGACATAAAAGTACATGTTGAAACATTGCAAACTGAGGGCACACTCAAAGTATACATCATATATTCATATTACATACATATGTTGCCCCCCTCACCCCTCCTGCAAGCAGTACAATGCTGGAGTCTCAGTATTATTTTTACACACATATATCAACCATACTACAAAGTATAACGTATAATGTAGTACGCTCCCTCATGGACAGGTGGTACTGACAACCTTGCTTCGCTAAACTCAGGCATCCAATTATGCTCAATAAGAGTACTTGTGTTTTTACACAGCTAAGCTTCTACACACCTAGGACACACTCTACAGTTAGGCTACTAGCATCATATGAACCTATGAATCTATGTGCCCATGTAGGCCTCCAAACATGTTGCACCCCACATGGCCTGCAGGTGTCATGTACTAGAAGTTCCCCTATAGCCATGTAAAAGTCAGACTTGTGCCATGGCTGTTGCATAAAGTACAGTGCCGTGGCTGTTGCATAAAGTACAGAGTTCTGTGATCTGTGTACTTAGATATGTAGGGGTTCTGTTCTCACTGCAGTCAACTGAGTGTGTGTGTGTGTGTGTGTGTGTGTGTGTGTGTGTGTGTGTGTGTGTGTGTGTGTGTGTGTGTGTGTGTGTCTGTCTAGCCAGAAGAGCAAGTGTGGATCCTGCAGTTACTGCCCCATTCCTATAAATTGACAGTAGTTTGATAACTTGCACCAGCCTTCAGATCAATTTCAGACAGGCCTCCAAGCTTCTCTCCAACATGCATTGCTGATGTCATCCATTATAAGCTGAGCTTCAGTCATGTAAAAGGTAGACTTTTGCCAGGGCACTTGAGTAGAGTACTGTGTTCTGTAGTCTGTGAACTTAGATAGGTAGGGGTTCTCTTCTCACTGTAGTCAATGTGTATGTGTGTGTGTGTGTGTGTGTGTGTGTGTGTGTGTGTGTGTGTGTGTGTGTGTGTGTGTGTGTTTGTGTGCGTGTGTGCGTGTGTGCGTGTGTATGTGTGTGCCTCTAGTCAGCAGAGTAGAAGTGCTATCTTACAGTTACTTTTCCAAAGGCATGGCTTACTAGTATTTTGATACTTGTACCGGACTACACATCCATTTCAGGCAGGCCTCCCAACTTCTTTTCTCTGATATCCACTGCTGATGTCATCCACTATAAGTTGACCTGCAGCCATGTAAAAATTGGGCTTGTGCTGTTGAAAATGCGTAAAGTGCTGTGTTCTGTAGTCTGTGTACTTTGATAGGTAGGGGTTCTTTTTTCACTGCAGTCAAGTGTGTATGTGTGTGTGTGTGTGTGTGTGTGTGTGTGTGTGTGTGTGTGTGTGTGTGTGTGTGTGTGTGTGTGTGTGTGTGTGTGTGTGTGTGTGTGTGTGTGTGTGTGTGTGTGTGTGTGTGTGTGTGTGTGAGCTGTTACTTGCCATTACAGGGAGCATTTTACACCAGCATGTGGGCCACTATTAATTTCATATGCTCAGCAGACAATGCTGATGCCATCAGCTATATCAGATTATTGCACCACCAGGGCATGATCACACACTGGCCTGAAGCCAAGACTCACATCATCTCACCTGATACCAGACAGATTACAATGACATGTCTTTTAATCTGTCCACATGCATCATGGCATGAGTAGTAGTCCTTGTGTTATCTTGATGAGAAAACCCTGCGGTCTCTCTAGCTGCTGCATGTGTCGGGTGTGACTCATGCTAAAGACAGCATTATATTGTATTAGTGTTCTGATGAGATTTGACTACAATGCTGTCATACAATCCTGAGATCTGAATGTGATGGTGTGACTTATGATGTTCACCATACATATGTTCTGGAAAATCATTAAAGAGAAATGTTTGAAAGTAATGAGACACATTGTAGTTCCTGACTTTACAATCCTTACAAGAGAATACTCTAGAAAGTACTGACATAATCATGCTATCCACTGTATAGCTTTGCAAGGCAAGTATAAGTGACAGGTACAATTATCAGTTCAACAACACAAATGCAGATATACTAAGCAGTAATGTAGCTATGCATCCTGTGCATCAGACACAAAGCTTTTGCATCCCTGGATCCAAAAGAGAGAAAACAGGGATACGGCACAGTTATCATCACTTGCACAATGTTTTATTTGTGGGAGGGCAGGAGGTCTAGACTAACACAAAATGTCAGTGAGTGTGTGTGTGAGTCAGAAAGGGAAGCAGGCAGGCTGAACCATGTAACTGTTTTGCGTGTGTCTGTAGGGGTCCTTCATGTGAAAGTTGTGTGTGAGAGTCTGCATGAACACAGCCAAGCTCAGTGCTAGCTCTCCATCTTGGTATGTCAAAGAAGTGTGAGCCATGCATGGAAGAGTTGGCAGTTCATTGTTGTTGCTCCTGACCATGAGAACTGGTTCTGCCAGGAGTTGCATTGGCACCTCCATGGCCAAGGTCAGATGCAGTGCTGTTACCTGAACATGACTGATGTCTGCTGGATGTGCTCTCTTCCCAGCAATACCCAGACCATGACCCAATGGCCTACCACATCTGGGTTTGGACAACATACTCACCAATGGACCAGTGGTAGTACTGCCACTATTGTAGCATGATCATGCACAGCCCAGCCATGTTGGCTATCAGCAGATGTTGTGGGTGTCCTACGCCCACAAGGACGCCATTCCCCTCCCAGCAGAAGTTCCATCACAGACACTGCTTATTCCATGATGGACACCCCTCAGTCCATCACAGACATTCCTCATTCCAATGTTTCATTCATTCAATCCAGTGAATTGGCAACAAGGTGGATGGAGTCATACATGTCAGCCTGTGTCACATCTACAACCCTGAGCATTTGTCTGGAGTGCCTTTCTAAACATGCCTGTGCCTTCATGATGGCCCTAAACATATGTTCAGTGACACGGGAAGAGGGAAGAGATACCTGCACTAGGTGGAGGGACAACAGGACCCCTCCAAGCACCCCTATCAACACTCCTGCATGGCCCCTCACCTATGCTTTGGCTATGGCCAGAGTAAACAGGCACTGAAGCCGCCATAGCCAAACTTACTTGATCAATTTCCTTGCCCTCCACCTGTCCAATATCTGTAGACTCAGTGGACTGTGTAGGCATATACCTACTGTCTGTGTCTGGGAAAAATGAAGGGGGGTGGGCTGGATGTCAACCTCTGTGTCAGATTCAATCTCTGCACCCCTCCCTGTATGCAGTTTCACCACCATCATCATCATCAGGGTCTGCTGAGACAATGACATCAGGCAGCACAAGGCCCACACTCCCACTGTCATGATCACCTGTGATAAAAAGGAAACAATGCAGGCATACATTAATACTTGCACTACTATGGTGCAATATATGCTAAACAGCTAGCAGTGCTGCCACTGTTACAGACAGTACAGCAATGCACACAAGAGGCCTAAAATGACATATTATATTTCTTCAAAATTGATCTGCAGTCCTGACATTAATTTATTTGGTTTACCATCTGAAGGAGGCGGGTCTATATTATATGCCCGAAAAGACTTTTCTTCGAACATATAATCATCGACACCTAGAGAGTGAATGCTCTAAAGAACAAATGGCCACATTCGCAAATTTTTTCCTCGGGGGAAAAATTCACAGGGCTGTACACAAAAAACACAAACTTCAAAATGCTAATCAAGTGGGGCGCTTCACACCCCCCCATACCCCCCAAAATAAATATACCAACTCCGAGATCACTCTATGTTGGGGAAAAGGACAATTCCTGATAACAGCCAACTAAAATTTTTCCCTAGGAAAACACTTGTGGAAGTAGACATTCGTACTTTAGAGCATTCGCTCTTTAGGTGTCAATGATTATATGTTGCTGGATTCCTGATGGTGCTAAAATAAGTTAAGCAATAGGTAAGGGCAACATCATCACATTTAACATTAAGAAAGCGGGTGACACATGTACTTCTCTGTATCTGCATTAGGAGATGGTTTTCAGCTTTTTTCTGTCTGCTATAAATTAGACACATTTTAGTGGAGCTGTTCACCACTCAGTAGTGGTTAGAAGTAACTTGTTTAGTAACAAACTGATAAAGCTAGAACTTAGGACTTTAACCCTTAACACAGAAAGGCTTTGCATGGAGCTACGATTAGGGAAGCTAGTTAGAGTGTTAGACAACACTAAGATCATAGCACTACCCAACATCTAGCCTTCACTCTAGACACTACGTAGGTTACCCCTGAAAAAAACAAGACCTTAAACCATACTAACTCAACTCTGATACAGGTTGTGACAACATGGATTTGCAATTTCCTAATGTCTCTGTGGCCAACTTGTCAGATATGGGCATTTTGAAACAATGTAATAATTATCTCATGTACTCAGACTATGCTTTATCATTAAAGAAATTAACACAGTATATGAGAGGTGTGCATATATAACTTCCTTGGAGACAAAAAGCTTGCTTACGATCAAGGTTGTCAAGAAAACACACACTATATCCTTCATACATACCACTCACCACACACATAGACCTCCGTATGCTAAGACACTTTAAAAAAACTCTGGAAGCCTCAAAGACCTCCTAAGCCATCAAACTGCAACCACTACAATCAGCAACCACTAACGCTCACACCAAAAGCAACATCTAATACCACACATAATCCTACACTCGGTGATACCCCAAGAACAAAGCCATAAGGCAAATACACACTACCTAGCACTCTTATCATAGGGGATTTGATTATACAACACAGAGATACTCCTCTCACCAAGTTGGACAAGGAGAATTTAATGGTTAGTTGCCTATCTGGAGCTGGGATCCACAGTATCATGCATGCACTCAAGTCACTGCACTGCACCATGGGTACCAGTATGCTTCAATCACAGTTCATGTGGGTGTAAAGGACCTGAAGCATACCTCACTGGACTATATGAAAAGAAACATTATGAATCTCTCTGAATATGTGTCACAGACAGGTACATGGCTTGTGCTGAGCAGCACTCTACCTTCACCAAGGATGATGTCACAGTATGATCAGAAAATGATTGATTTTGATAATTGACTTAGTTTCTGGTGTTACTACTGGGGTAGCCAATGTCTATCAGTGTGAAAGTAAATGGTTACCAGACCATTTTGCTTTGCCAAGGATGGTCTGCATCTGTCTCCCTCAGCTTTTGGATATTGGCTAAAACTTTATCCATCCCCTTATAGCCTTTTTTATGCAATGTCAAAATGTCAAAACTACCAACACAGCATAAAACCTCAAAGCATTATTCAAAGTGTTACTGCTCAATGCCAGGAGTGTAAACAAGAAACTCAACACCCCACAAATTCTCCATACTCTGGAGAATGTAGACATCTGTGGTGTTACTGAGATGTAGTTGAAAGCCACAGAAAGTACTCCAACAGTGGATGTCCACAGTATCTTCCACACATTTAGACCAACAGCAGCACAGACAGAGGCTGAAAGTGAAGGTGCTTCAATCTATGTTAGCAGTAAATACAACTCTAGGTTAGTTAAACAGGATGATGCCCTGGAGTTCATCTACTTCCAAATCTCCATAGACAAGGTCCTGTCTAATTACAGGTCTCCCTCTATGATACACAAAACTCACAGCTCTTTTCTAAACCTACTAGAGGTGCTCACCATCCAGCCAAATAGTTTATTCACGGGAGACATTAACTACCCCTCTATAGACTAGGAAATGCACACTGTCTCTCTCTCAGAGGCAAGAAACTTCCTTGACTTTATCAACAAAAACACTCTGAACCAGATTGTGCACTTTCCAACCAGAGGATCAAACATATTGGACCAAGTACTCACCAACATGGCAGAGTGTTTCACCCCCCCCTCCCCCATGTCACAACCTCATTGGAGAAGTAAGACCACAAAGCTATCTCCCTTGAAATAAAAATCAACATGGAAAAGCCAATAAACCCATAACAGCTAGTAACTATACTAAAACAAACTACAGCCTATTAAGCAACAATGTTGTCAAAATTCATGGCTCCCCCAAACCTTAAGAACACAGTTACCTATGCAGAATTATTTACAGACACCCTGTAAAAATATGCAAATGGCTGCACTGAAGCTGCTGCACCTAGCAGAAATAAGCCCAGATCTAACACCGAAAGCAATCCACACTGGTGGAATTCTTACCTTAATAGGCTATATAACAAAAGAAAAAAGTAATGGCCAGAATCAGAACGAGCAACTCTCTGGTTCAACTAAATAAAAAACTAAGTGGTCTAATAAAGAACAGCAAGGCCAATTACTAGGTCAGAATAGCCTCCCAGGCTAAGGACAATCACAAGGCTTTCTTCAGCTATTTCACAAACGTTAAGGGTAATATTCAGTAATGTGCAGAACTCTTGGCAAATAGCGCAACCTTCACTAAGTTACATAGCAAATCTACTGGCTGATAAATTTAGCTCTAACTTACAGAGAAATAAGGAACAGCACGCAGATGTTGTATTGATTATATGCTGGTTCTAGACCTTTCCTGCATTTAAGATTCTAAGTGGAAGAATGCTACACAGGTGAACAATGCACATATAGGTTATAAAAAGACAAGCACTGCTATTTCCAATCTATTTGCAGTGGGTGAGGTTACTGAGAACAGCAGCTAGTTTTGCAGTTTCTTTGAGACTCTCTTTGCTGTACTACTGCATCCTGTTGCAGGTCACACCACCTAGTGTCAATGGAGTAGAGGTTAACTTTAATGCATGGCACACTACAGTTTTGAAGAGCATGAGGTTCTTGAATAGTTTCTTGTAGACAGGAACATTATAAGGACTTTGGTGAACTTGTATGCCCTGCCCACTAATACTGAGGAATGCATGTCTTGCCTATCCCATGTGTAGCTCTCACTTTATATGCCACTGTGACATTCTAGTGACAGACTGGGGATACTTTACATATCTCACAAGATTCAGCCTCTAGGGTACTGCTGCCTCAAAGTTATTCTAGCCAGTGTGAATGACTGTAGCCATTTCCCAGCGACATCACAGGATTGAGCTATGATCTGGCATGCTTACCTAAGGAGTATAAGTTTTGCTTTCATATGCCTGCTTGTTTTGTTAATGCTTACCTAAGGTACTTGGTGTAATAGATTGTATCCATGTGTCTTTTTGCATCCCAAATGGGCCACAGGAAGACAGGTGCTGTAACAGGAAAAGCTATTAGTCCATCATCTGCCAAGTAGAAGGTGATGTAATTGGCTGTAACATTAATGTTTCTGCCTAGCATCTGGCAGTGTCCATGATTCCCGTATTTGGCACACATGTTCATTCTCATAGGTTCAATGGTTCATAGGAGATTGCTAGGCTAACAGCTCAAGAGCCCTTACAAGCCTGGCCAGTTTTACCCCAACTTTACCCAATTTTCTATCCCTAAGGAAAAGATAACAAAGGTTAGCAAGTGGGATTTTAACTATTTTTACAGACTCCCTCTGTCTATTAGGGACATGGGCAGCAGCCCAGGAGTGAATTTATGATTTCCCATCCACAACAGCACTTGAAGATGGTCAGGGAATGGCTGTACTTCACGTGAATAGGAAACCTATTCCAGAGGATGGGCAAATCTCTGTGACACATATTTGTCTCTCCAGCATGATCTATTCATGTCAGAGATCAAGTTTAGATCTTTGGAGTGGGTAACACTCTTGCAGCTAGTTTTGTGAATATGCAACATTTCCATCAGGGCTAAGTTAGAGACTGCCTTGTAGATCAGGTGCAGATCACCCCGCAGTAATCAGTAAGAAACTGAATATAGTGATAGGGCATTTAATCGGTCCACATATGACATGTTGGTTATATCCTGCACTTTTTTTTTTTTGGTGAGGAACCTCTGAGGATCCTCCAAATGTTACAAGTGCCTGGTGAGGTACATGCCAAAGGGTGCATTGTACTCAATTATTGGTCTGATGAGGGTTGAAAACAGTGGTACTATAACATCCTTAGATCTGGATGACATGCTCTTAATTATAAGCCGAGCCATGTAGGAAGATTTCCTCACCATCATGGAGATATGGTGGTCAAAGTTCAGATTACTATCTATATGAGTACCCAGATCTCTCACCAATGGGTCCACCATTAGGAGGTGCTAAAAATGTTGTAATTTGCAGGGGTGTTTGATTTCCCAAAGGGTATTATTATTATTCACTTCTTCACAATTAGTTTGAGGCCATGTCTCTAGCACCAATCTTTAGTCTGTGTAAGACCATTCTCTAAGATATCAACATCATTTGGGGAGTCAATGATTGCCCCCAACTTGCAGTACTTAGCAAACTTGGTCAAACAGGAGGGGGCCTAGCAATGAGTCCTGTCATACTTCACTGGTGACTGGCCTCTGGCTGGATATGGGTTTCCCCACTCTAGCATCTGTACTATCCATTAGACATTTGGTTATTTATCTGTTGACATAGACATTTATGCCCAGAGTTTATGAGTTTATCTGCAATACCCAAGTGGGGTATTGTGTCATATGCCTAGGCCAGGTCAGAGTATGCATTCTGTACCTGCTTACCCTCATCTTTGGCCAAGGTGACCTTCTTAAAGAAGTCCACCAGATTGAGCAGGCAGGACCTGCCCTTGAAGAAGCCGAACTGCGTTGGGCCTAGAGTCTGGAGATATCCTATGCCATTGTTAACTATGTCCATGATTATCCTTTCCATAGCCTTGCATATAAGGCTAGTTAGACTTATGGGTCTGTAGCTTCCTGGGTCAGTTGATGGTCCCCCCTTGTGCAGAGGAAGGACTGTTGCTGTCCTTCGCTGTACTGGGATAAAGCCTGTCTGTTGCATGCGATTAAACAGACTTCCAAGTGGATTTGCTAGGTCATGTTTTACACTATTTAATAGGCATGCTGGGATTCCACCAGGGTCCATTGATGTTCTGCTTCTTGCCTTAGAGAGTGCACTGATGACCTGTTTTTTTTATGATAACAGGCAAAGGAATGTTAGGGGGTCTTTCATGGGGAGTGACTGCAGTTGATGAGGGGGTAAATTCTGAGCTGAATATATCAGCCAACAGGTTTGCTATTTCTTCTGACTGAGTATAGGTAGTGCTATCTGCAGCCAACTCAGCACATTGTTGAGTGTTTTCCTTAAAATTCCGGATGTAACTAAAAATGATTTGTGGTTCTCTTTTGCTTGGGAGGCTATTTTTAGTCTCATATTTAGCTTTTGAAGACTTGACTAAGTTCCCTGATTTACGTGTTGAGACTAATGAGGGATTTTTTTGTCTGTTGTGCACCCACACACTTGCTTCTAGACAGGATTTTTTTCATTCTGTTGTATAGTCTATTATGCCAGGAATCCACCTAGGTGATTTGTTTTTCCAGCTAGACCTGGGTTTCATTTGGTCAGGTACTGCCATTTCTATGAAGCTGTTTCAGAGGTTGTACAGGGCATTCATGTATACTTCTGCATAGGCCTCTGTGTTTTCTAGGTTAGGGAGAGCTTTAAAACTACCTGTGTTATTACTTAATAGAATGTAATTTGCCTTGGAAAAATTCCTTAGAGTTTTAGGGTTTAATGGGGGTTTTACCATTATATGTATTTCTAAGGAGATGGATTTGTGATCCTATCTTACCAATAAGAACATTATGCTGAGGGTGTGGAACTCTCCCTCTTGTTTGAGAATAATATGTCAAGGATATTTGAGTCCCTAGTGGGTGTGCAGACCAGCTGATCCAGAATCTTTACAATGAGAAAGTCCAGGAATCTCTGAGCCTATATGTTAGTGATTGTATGTGTTTCCCAATTTATTGAGGGTTAGTTAAAATCATCCATGATTAGTGTGTTGGGCTGAATGGTAAGTGATTCTTGAAACTTCAGGTATGCAAAGTGGTTTTCATGGTTCATGGTTGGGGACCTGTAGCTAGTGATAATGTGGTGGATGATTTTACCTGTGGTCAGAAGAACATGGAGTAACTCAAGTGAGTCATCCTGCTTGACCAATCAAGAGGTGTGATTTTTTTTTATGTAAATGGAAACACCTCCTCCTTTCATTTTTTAACTTTTCAGAAGGTGGTCTGAATATGCGATAGGTATTTTTGCCTTGTACTGCTTAGGTGTTTTCCGCAGCCTTGAACCACATCTCTGTAACTGCACAGTCGTCAGCATTCTCCAAAGTGAGAAGAGCTTCCGGGTAGTGCAGTTTTGTATTAGGACTTTAAGCTCTGAGCAGCAGTATCTTCAGCTTAGCATTAGAATAATTTGTTACATTGGTACGTCTGTTGGTTTGGGACTGCCTAAAAAAGCCACTATGGAGGTGTCTAATGCTTTGGCCAGTATTTGAAAGCCTAGTGGTGACAGGTGCAGACCATCTCTGGAAAGTGTATGCTCCATCTATCGTATTGTCCCAGGCTGACAAATACTGAATTCCCTTGGAATGAGACCAGTAGCTAAGCCAATTATTGAAGTCAATCATTTGTATTATGGTATCACTTTTTGTGACAGAAGAATGCTGCTCAATGCGAGGCTCATACCAGCCTTTGACACTTATTCAGAGAGGTTCATCATGTCTCTCATATACTCCAGGGAGGTAAGTCTTAGCTCATCCACACCTATATGGATTATGACTAAGTCATACTGGTACTTGTGGATAAGTGACCAGAGTGGCTGTGTGTCCTGGTGAATCCTGGCCCCTGACACTGTAACCCTCTCTTTGTCCAACCTGGTAAGGGATGCATCTGTGTGTCTTATGATGGAGTGTCCTATGACATAGATGTTTGAATGTGTGGTGCTTGCCTTAGGTGCTTGCTTGTCCAGACTTTGCAATGTGTATTTGTATGTGTGGTACTTGGTGTTGACTTGGTTTTGTTTGCATGTGGTTTATGAGGGCAGCTTGTGGGAAGATCCTGATGTTTTGGAAAGTTACTTCTGAATACCTCTACATACGTGGGTGCATATTTTGAGGCCTTATTTAATAAGGGAAATGATCTGTGTGTTGAAAACTGTTTGTTATTTGATTTGTTAGTATGTAAAAGTAGTGGTTCAGTTTTTATAGTGTAACTACATCTCTCACATACTGTGTTTATTTGTTTCAGGAGTGGGATAAATCACTAAACATGCAAACATACTCACAGGTAATTTTATAAAAGTCAGAAAGGTGTAATGTGTAATCACCCTCTCTCTATGTGTACCCATCATTCTTATGTTTTTTCAGGTACTCTAGGCTATACACGCAAACCATGGTATATTATATCAGAATGAAACCCACAGGGAGCTCCAAAGAATGGTACAACACTGCCCTATCACAGGCTTGTATTGATACTGACAGATTATTTGGCCTGCTTAAAGCCTGTTATCATTCTTTGAAAGAGCCTGGAGCATTCTGAAATATGATTAAGCCACTGCATGCAGAATGTTAACTGCAAGTTACATGCTGCATAATTTGGTTCTAAGTATGTCTGTACTACCACCACCACTAATGGGACACGCCAGTGGTCATGAGGTCTTTCCCATTTAACACCTGCAACTGGAAACAGTAAGGAGGGCAATGACAAGCAGCCAATGACAGCTGCATGGCACCCCTATAAACAGGTTTGTACCCAGTACATGGCAGTGCAGGCAAAGAGGTAGCATGTAGACCACAGCTATGGGCCATGACAAACACTATGTGACAGTGTAACATTACAAAGATAAAAACTGGTCCATGTACTGTAAACTGGGGCTATGTTCTTCGGGTCTATATTAGTACACTGAACTTTCAAAATTTCGAGTGTTCTAATATCGAACCCTATTAATCAAAAATTTAAAACATCGAACATACAGAACAGCAAATTTTTTTTAGGGAAAAATTTGCTGTTCCAAAACACATACACACAACACAAGCACACCAAACAAACAGCAATCCACACACATACACCTAAACTCTTACACCTAACCCTACACTAAACTATACATACACCACTAACTATCCACTTACCTTAACCCAAACCCTAACCCTAAGGTCCAACATTATCGCACAGTCACCTCACTCGCGCCCTAACTCACCTACCCCGCCCTAACCCTCATGACCACACAATTGCACAGTTACCTGAACCCGACCCTGAACTTTTCAACACAGCTCTGAAAATACCGAAGCAAAAGAAATGGACAACTGAATTCTTTCCCTAGGAAAATATTCGGTTTTCTGTTTCTTTGATATTTTCAGCGTTCGCTGAAAATGGGTCGATATTAGAACACTCGAAATTTTGAACGTTTGGTGTTCTAATATAGACCATGTTCTTCAGTGCATGGTCAGTCAGTGCTTCATACATTAGTTCACTTACTATATGCAACTATACAGCTGACAGGGTCACAGCTGTTGTCAATCACACAGTGGTTATTGGACACTGATACACAGTGCTGGGCACAGAAGCAGAGCTGGGGGGGGTGAACTGTTGGTGGCACTGTGGAAAAGGACATGTTTAGCCACATGTACTTTAAACGGACACACAGAATTACCCTTACCATGCATGTGAAGATGTGCTTTGTAGTATAATTTATGCAGTGCTACACTTGTGTGTGGAAGTAGTGTGCATATTAAACTGGTTTCTTTCCTTTCCAGTAGAGGACAGATATGTATTTATTTATGTATTTGTTAATTCATTTATGTATTTATTTATCAATTTCTCTATCTATCTATCTATCTATCTATCTATCTATCTATCTATCTATCTATCTATCTATCTATCTGTCTGTCTGTCTGTCTGTCTGTCTATCTATCTATCTATCTATCTATCTATCTATCTATCTATCTATCTATTTATTTTTCTCATTTCTACAGACATATGATTTTTTTTTTCTTTCTTATGGTTAGATAAGAAGAGTTTTCCCTCTCCCCAGTTGTGTGAAATATCTTCTGTTTAACCTGTACAAGTGCCTGTTCCTGTTGCCAGAGCAACTGTCAAGAAAAAGTTTGGAGGAGTTTGGTGAATGCAGGATTTGGGGTTTGCAGCTCACATCTGTGCTATATCATCCACAGTGCCCTTTGATGACATGGCTGCTGGGGCACCATGGGAGCAGGAATGGGTGCTGTCCCAAGAGCTTGACTATGAGTTCCTATAGCAGTATGACTTATAGGAGGCTGCTGAGACCCTTGACTAGGACCAACCAATACTGTATGACTAGGATCTGGACTATAAAGTCCTGCCACATCATATGGACGTCTGACAATGTCCACTTCTCTCACCATTGGAAGATTTCAACATACAGGTTTGCTGGAGATGACTGGGCTACCCCTGTCATATGTCCAGCATAGCCTCTACATGGGTATATCCAACCTGTGCCTCATGCAGTTGTGTTTGCCACATGTGTTTGATAAGTCTTCACAGGTGTGTGGGAAGAAGCTGACATGGATGCTGTATGAGAAACCATTTTATAATCATAGCATTGTCCCTTGCTTCTACTGTTTCCACATATTGGTAGAATTGCTATGTCATTCATCCATCCATCAAAAACCCTTTTTCCCATTTGTTTTCATATGTTGGGGTGTCACCTCAGCAGTGGCACTCATCTGGAATGAAAGATCACACTGCTGGGTGGCTATTCATATCCACACCCATAATGTACAACACTGTTACCATGTCATCTTGACTCACTATAGTACTAACTAGTGCTTGAACAATATCCTGACACATTTGATGGCTGGTAGATAATGCCTTATATGACTCAAGAGACATCTGTGGTTATGAAGTTCATTTGGGACTCTGTCCAGCTGTGCATAGTGACAGAGAGAGAGTGTGTGTGTGTGTGTGTGTGTGTGTGTGTGTGTGTGTGTGTGTGTGTGTGTGTGTGTGTGTGTGTGTGTGTATGTGTTTGTGTCTGAGCAGTACAGCATCCCATATGCTGTATGTGTCTACAATATCACTGCCAGTATAGCCTTTAATTTAATATTCTATTTTTGGTAGCTCTAAGAGTGCTAGCCAGGAAAACCAGCAGTGTCACCCCCTCACCACTCAGTAACCTATATATTTTTCCTTTCCCCTACACGTAAAAGTCACCTGTACTACTATTTTTTCTCTGAATCTGTACATAAACATCCACTTATCCCCATTTTACAATAATATCTTTGTCCACTAGGTGGCAGTCTTGTCCTTCTGGACTTTGAAGCCTTTTCCTAGTCAGTAATACACCCTTCTATTTTATTTCTTTTTTGAGTCTTTAGGCTTGCTCTTAAAGAATAGCTCATAACATCTTTTTTACTTGAGGTGAGCCTCCACTCCCACCTAGAAGCCTAAATTTCTTTCCTTACCTTCACTCCATTTTCAGGGTACTTACCTACTGTAGCCTGCTCCAACTGATTGTTCTTCTACTGCTCCTTACCTCTCTGTTCTCTTCCCGCTCAGTTCGCCCAGCGGGCTCACTCCGCTCCCCTACCCTGCCCCCAATTTCCACCCACCCCAGCACTTCTACACTTATACCCTTCAGCCACACCCATCACCCCACCCCAACCAACTAGTCACCTCCTCCCTTCCACACCACTTCTTACTCCTCCCACATTCACCAACACTCTACTATACCTCCCCTCTCAGTCTCCTTTCAAAACTTACAACTCTCTTGCCCAAGTAAACTAGCCAGCCACAACATACCTACTCTCAGCAACCTGTCTCACTATACTCTCAAAAGACCTATCCTTCTCTATTCATCTACTACTTCTCCTCACCATATCCTATACCTAGTACCTCACCCAGCCAACTAACTGTAACCACACTCCATCCTTTCATACTACAAACCATCTTAGCCCACCTGTCTTATATTCACACTTCACTATATCTCCATGCCTATACCCCATACAGCATCATCTTCTCTTCTCTCATAAACACGTTACTCCTCACATATATTCTGTCCCTACAGCAACTAACTCATTCCTTATAAATCTAGCAAAGCTCAACCCTGACTCTAAGCAGACAAAGTACCTCTCCAACCTAATGATATATCTGACTTATATTCTATTATCAGGAGACATACACCCCAACCCAGGCCCATCCCCATCCTCTTCAACATATAAATCCATACTACTCACCTCCTTAAATGCCCAAAGTATAGTTAACAAAATCCATAATCTGCATGCCTGGCTTACATATAACAAACCAGACATCTTGACCATTTCTGAGACTTGGTTAAAACCCCATATAAAAGATTCTGAAATAATTCCCTTCAACTACTCTATAATCAGAAAAGACAGTACCAACAAAAAAGGAGGTGGAGTAGCCCTTCTACATTTATCCTCCTTATCAGTTACCCCTTATAACAAACCAACTCCCCAATTCAATAATGCAGAACTACTCCTGGCATTACTTCAAGTAAATAAACATAAACACATATGTATAGCCTCCCTCTACATCCCCCCAGGTGACAATATTTCTACAATAGAGGACATCCTCTCTTGGCTTTCCAATAACATTAACAATGAAACTATACTTACGGGCGACATGAATATCAATTGGTCTGCAATGCAGTCTCCCATAAACCCACTTAACAGTGACTTTTACAACTTTTCTCAGCTGATCAACTCCATAACTCGGCCCTCAAAAAACCTCTCCAGTGGTAGTATCCTAGACTGGATATTAGTCTCCCACCCTCATTACTTCTCAAACAGTGGCAACCTGCCTGACTCCCTTAGTGACCACTTGCCCACATTCACACACCGACTTGCGTCACACCTACATCTTACTCATAATTTTATTACTACTCACTGCCAAAAAAACTTTAACCCCACTACCTTTTCCAACTCTCTAAAAGCAATCATCTGGAACACCCTAAAAACTCTACCCCTGAAACAAGCAGTCACCCACTTCAACTCAACTTTTTTAAACCTCTTAGAGCATCATGCCCCTATAAAAACAAAAAGAATAAAAAACAAAACTGCCCCTTGGTTAACAAAAAACACACTAGCAACTATGCACCTTAGAGATAAAGCATGGTCATCATATCAGAAACACAGGACTCCCCTAGCCCAAAATGAATACAAAACACTCAGAAACAAAGTAAAAAGCTTATAATTTCCGATAATCAGAACTACTTCTCCATACTCCAAAACAACAATAAAACAAACCCTCAAAAATTTTGGAAATGTATCTCCACCCTCCTTAATCCCAGAAAACCAGATAACCCCAGCCCGGACCCTAACGCTCCAGACATAGACTTGGCCACTCAATTCAACACCTTCTTCATTGATTCTATCTCCAAACTAACCTCATCTTTTTCATCTTCTAACCCCAACCACACCCCTCACTACACCCCCATAGTACCCTAACAACTTTTCACCCCTTACCTCTACCTCTCCTCTCCATCATCAACATCCCCAAATCCCCCCCCCCTTTCTCCACCATTCTCACTAAAACCTATACCCACATCCACCACAAAAAAATTACTTCAAAAACTAAAACCATGCTCTAATGCCCCTGATAACATTCCTTCTTACTTTCTCAGCATAGCTGCCAAAGCCATTGCCTACCCCATCAGCATTCTAATCAAGCGTTCCATTCAAGAAAGCTCAGTACCCCAAATCTGGAAAAAGGCTTTTGTTGTACCATTGCATAAAGGCAGCAGCAACAACAATATCACTAATTTCCGTCCCATCGCTATCCTATCTCCTATCTCTAAACTTTTAGAAAAGTATCCATCTACATCTCCTATCACGCCTCTTAGACAATAACCTACTAACTCCAACACAACATGGTTTCAGACCCAGTCACAGTACTATGACCGCCCTTCTCTCCTTCCTGGAAGCTGTGAACAAAGCCCGGGACTCTGGCCACATTGTCTCTACTCTCCTACTTGACATCTCTAAGGCCTTCGATAATATCTCCCACAATCTACTACTAACTAAACTCTCCAAGCTTAACTTGTCACCCTCCTCTCTGAACTGGTTCACTAGCTACTTATCCAATAGATATCAAGCAGTAAGATGGAAAAAAAGCCACCTCCCCTTTCATCAACACCCCAACCGGTGTTCTCCAGGGATCTATACTGGGTCCCCTTCTTTTCAATATATTCATAAATGATTTCCACAACTCTATCCCTTTTACAAAAATTATCCAATACACAGATGATTCAACTATTATCTGTTCTGCTACCTCCATCCCCACACTTCTAAAACTTACTCAAGATGCATTCTCAACCATCGAACAATGGATGAAAAAACATCACCTTGTACTCAATGCCTCCAAAACCAAATTAATGGTATTCACCCCCTCTAAAGTTACCTCTTTCAATCCAAGTAATTTCTCTATTACTAGTCATAACAATACACCTCTCAAACTGGTATCTGAGGCCAAATTATTTGGGGTCCAAATTGACAGTCAGCTTAAATTCAACTCCCACCTTCAATTAAATATAAAAAAAACACCAAAAACTTGGCATTTTCTACCGACAGAATCATTATCTTACACCCTCCACCAAATTCACCCTATCTACCACATTTCTCATCCCCTCCCTCCTTTATGGAGCCCCACTCCTAACTAACCTACAATCTTCACTCAAAACACAACTCTCCTCTTGCTATAACAAAATTGCCAAGTTTGCTACCACCCATAAATCCTCCTCGCATCACTGTTCGGCTCTCCACAAAATAAAATGGTTAGAACTACCCAATCACCTCACCTACGCCCAACTGACTCTTGCACACAAGCTCAACTTCAATCCTTCCCTCTGCCCATCCCTTTCATCTACCTTTAAAACGCACATCCCTGATAGAATACTAAGATCTAACAACTAAAACCTAATTGAATTGTATAAACCAATTCATCCCCCTAGAAAAAATCTCTTATCCTACAGTCTTGCTTGTCTCTGGAACGCCTTACCCCCTATCCATTCGTACTATCTCAAATCACTTCTCATTCAAAAAATCCCTTCACTCACACCTAATATCCCAGTGGGAATGCTCCTGCTCCCACCCCACATAATCTCCTCCCCTATTCATACTGGGAATTTCCACTTCTCCTCCCCAATTCATAATGGGAATTTCCACTTACTCTCCTAAACTCATAGACCTTGCTCTTGCTTGTATTAAGCTATTTATTCTGAATACTTGAAAGGTACCTCTTAACTGTAACATACCCTAAGATAAAAAAGCTTCTCAGTTTCTAGGCTGTAAAAATTCTATAAGCTCATTTTTCTTTCTCTTGCTTGTATTAAGATATTCATCCTGAATGCATGAAAGATACCTCAAGTGTAGCCTACCCTAAGTTGTAAAAGCTTCTCAGTTTTCTATATTGTAAACTTTTTATTTTCAGCTATACAAGATTGTAATATCTGTATATATTTGTTCACTAGCCTGCTGTATTTCTAAGTTTCCTTCATTTTCTTACTAGTACATAGTAATTGTATAATTGTAACCAAACCTTATTGTAACCTTGCTACTTGTTTTTGAAGCTTTTCTCCCCAGGACTCCATTGAAAACGGGTTATTTTGGCCCAATGGACTATCCTGGTAAACCAACTGCAAATAAATAAATAAATAAATAAAATATGTATTTAGAGTAGAGTAGCTTAGGCCTACATGGCATGTATGAGTGCACTGGCTAATGTGTTGGGGTACAGGATGGCCTGAACAGAATATGAGCGTGTATGTGTGTGTGTGTGTGTGTGTGTGTGTGTGTGTGTGTGTGTGTGTGTGTGTGTGTGTGTGTGTGTGTGCGTGTGTGCGTGTGTGTGCGTGTGTGTGCGTGTGTGTGTGTGTGTGTGTGTGTGTGTGTGTGTGTGTGTGTGTGTGTGTGTGTGCGTCAGAGCACAGTGGTTTTACGTGTTGATATTGGTAAATGAATACCAACGTGAAATACTACTAATAGCGTGCAGTTCTCCAGTGTTGGGGATGTAATTTTTACACTATGCTCTACTTTAGGAAATGCTTTGCAAATGTAAACCTTTACAGCCATTGTTTCCATATTTGCTATACTTGCTGCATTTACTTTTTCTTTCCAAAGAAATTGACAAAAACTTGGTAAACAATGGTGGATAAACAGTTAGAAGTTCATTCTTTCCAATGAATTTGATCAATTTATGACATTTTCTGTTAAAAGAAGCATTCTGGCAAAAAACTAGCTGGTGATCCACATGCTCATAGCTTTATAACATCAGATTGCTATCCACATGCACATAGCTTTAGAACATCAAACTGCTATCCACATGCCCATAGATTTATATCACCAGACTGCTATCCATGTACACACAGCATTATAATATCAGGCTGCCATCTACATGTGCATCCATTAAAACATCAGACTGCTATCCACATGCACATAGCTTTATGACATCACATGCAACTTTGACATCTATATATGAGCTTTATCAGATGTACTTACTTCCTTTTAAACTTTATATGTGCATGGCCACACTTTGTACAATAATTTGCAGCCACAGGGTTACCTCAGCTGCAGGGCTTCACATTGCATATGTAATTCCCACTCTCTCAACTTCACGTTCTGAAAAGTCCCTCCATTTTGCTTTTTGACTTGGGTAAAGAAATGACTTCTGTTAAAGTCTAAGATGGAGTGCCCAGTTGGAGCCACAAATAAACAGTCATGTCTCTGTACCTACATGTAAATAGGCACAAGCGGAACCTATACCTGCACAGAAATATGTACAAGAAACACCTGTACCTATATGTAGATAGGTATAAGGAGCACTAGCATCTATACGTTAAAAAGTTCAAAGAACACTTGGGTTCTCCCTAGGTGAGCCAATCAAGGGACAAAATTATATTTGGATTGACCTGGCAGATGATATCAATGTGGCTACTGGTATACCAAGGACAGTCAAATAGTACAAAAACAATATGATAACCTGTGCAGAACACACCTAGAAATATCTGCCCATTTGGGAGATAGATGTAATGAGGAAACTTCCAAATGATTACAGCAAGTATTGTTACGTTTGCATTTGCTACTGCACCTCTGCACTTTTACATTTCTGCAGCTGTTGCTGCATTTCTCATCTCCTGCCTAGGCTTTCTTCAGCAGTGCAGCAGTTTCATACAGTGGCTGCCAATATATAGTTTATGCTGAAATCGTATTTCAGTTTTTTTTTTTTTATTATTAAGCGCCCAGTCAGTATTGCACTTCCTTCCATTCTTTTTGTGACATATCCCTCTGCATGAAATTGATACTGACAGGTGCATCTACCACAGGAAGTTGGAGCACTTGACCCCCGCAAGGTATGAGTCTGTCCTTTAATTCCTCAGCTTTCAATTCATATGTCATATTTATATCACTTGCAATATGTTTAGTGTTTGCTTTCTTCTCATTTTGTCTCCTTTTTCAAGCCCAGAATAGACAAGTGCACCTCTGACTATGAAGCTGCCAAAGACTAGCTCACTATCGATATTTAGAACCCCCCCCATAATTCTGGGCAGAGTTTAGGAAACTATTCTCTCAACCAATGGGATACTCTTGTCCAAATATCCACTCATCTCCCATCATTTATGCACCCGATCTATTGATTCAAACCCACTCCTTCTGCCCCAATCACCAGTTGTTCATCTACTGCCTTACTCTCAGTCTTCCCTACCAGCTTGAGGGGGGACAAGGGTAAAGCTGGAGCTGAATTTGTCTGCCAGTAGGTTTGCTATATCTACTGGCTCAGTATAAGTGGCTCCATTAACAATGGGCTCTGCACACAATTGTGTATTGCCTTTGAGGTTGCGGCCATAGCTAAAGAATGCCTTGTGGATGTCATTGGCCTGGGGGGGTCCAATTTTAGGTCAAATTTGGCTTTGGTAGGCATTATTTGACCTCTAACATGTTTGTTTATTTTATAAGACTGCTTTTTTACCCTGCTGGGTTCTGCACTTCCTAATTTTGCCATGATGTCCTTCCTTCTGTTATACAGCTTATTGATGCTGTGATTCCACCAGGGTAGCTTGTTTTTTTAAGTTGGTTCTGTACTTTTTCCTGGTGGATATAGCTGCTTCTATGCAGCCATTTACATTTTTGCATAGGGTTTCTGTGAACAGTTCCATATAGGCACAGTGTTCTTAGGGTTTATGGGGGCTAGAAATTTTGCCAGGTTATCAATTTATAGTTAGAAGTTATTCTTAGAGTACTTCCTGAATATTTCAGAGCTATCTCGGTTTCTAGGTTTTATTTTTACTTCAAAGGAGACAATTTTCTGGTCTGACCTTACAAGAGAAGACATTACACTAGGGGGTATGCAGCACTTTCCCGTATTAGTGAGGACCAGATCCAGTATGATTGCAACATTGGTCAGTGTATTGGCACACTGGTCCAGGAAGTTTGTGTTTACAAAATCCAGGAATCTCAATGCCTGTATGTTTGGTATCATACATGATTCCCAGTTAATAGTGGGGTAATTAAAGTTGCCTTTTCATATGGTATTGGGTTGGTTGGTGAGTGTTTCCAATAAGTTTAAATACAAGTTATGGGTTTCCTGGGTCATAGAAGGGGACCTATAGTTTGCAAGAAAGTGGAAAGGGATTTTGCCTATTGTGATTTGAATATGCCTTGAGGTAGTTTTATTTTTGATGTAAATTGAGACACCTCCACCTTTAGTTCCTGTCTGTGTAGTAGCAGGTCTAAATGTGTAGAAAGCATCATAGCCTTGCACTGCTGGTGTGCTCTCCATGACTTTAAACCATGTCTCATTGACCACACAGATGTCAGCATTTCTAATACAAATAGTTCCACAAAGAGCAACATCAGGGTCTTGTTGCTGCACACTAGGAGTCTTAACCTAAAGCTGCACTCATTGGAAGCTGCTATTACCTTGGAAAATGCCAACATCTGTGCTGTCACTGAAACCTGGTTTAAAGATGTGGAGAGCACCCCAGCCATACCAGGTTACAATGCATTCCACTTGTTCAAAGAGAATGGGAAACCCAAAGGAGAAGTATCACCCCAGCCATACCAGGTTACAATGCATTCCACTTGTTCAAAGGAGAATGGGAAAGCCAAAGGAGAAGTATCACCCCCACCATACCAGGTTACAATGCATTCCACTTGTTCAAAGGAGAATGGGAAAGCCAAAGGAGAAGTATCACCCCAGCCATACCAGGTTACAATGCATTCCACTTGTTCAAAGGAGAATGGGAAAGCCAAAGGAGAAGTATCACCCCAGCCATACCAGGTTACAATGCATTCCACTTGTTCAAAGGAGAATGGGAAAGCCAAAGGAGAAGTATCACCCCCGCCATACCAGGTTACAATGCATTCCACTTGTTCAAAGGAGAATGGGAAAGCCAAAGGAGAAGTATCACGCCCGCCATACCAGGTTACAATGCATTCCACTTGTTCAAAGGAGAATGGGAAAGCCAAAGGAGGAGTATCAATTTGTCTTAAAGACAAATACTCCTACAGATTGGTAAGGCTAAATTAGTCCCTTGAACTACTTACTCCAAGCACAATCCTCTGTAGGTAAGTACCCCCTCCAAATTATTGCCAGGTATAGTTCTCCATCCATGAACCAGGACACCCACAATACCTATTTGGATCTCCTGGAATCCCTCAATATAACAGCTAACACCATAATTCTGGAGTAACTACCCATCAATGAAATGGTCTAACTACACCTGTACCAATTCTCTTGCACAGAGATTTCTCAACTTTGTGAACTGTAATGCCATGGATCCGTTGGTGACCATCCCCACTAGGGTTTCAAACATTCCAGATCTTGTACTTATGAACAAGAGTGACCACTGCACCATCCCAATTGTACAGTCATCTCTAGTGAGATTTGACCACAGGTCAGTCACACTAGAAGTAATAATATCTGACACCCTCCTAGTTGAAATTAGATGAAAAAACGTCTCCAAAGCACACTACAGACACTTACATGAGGGTATTACTAGATTCACAGCTCCTACCTCTACCGATGGTAAGTATTCAATGCCGGGGCATATACCAAAGCCTTCTATAAACACCTTCACAGCTGCAGTGACTCAGCTGTACCTGACGGCATAAAAGTAATGTCATCTCATAAGAACAAACCTGCTTGGTGGACATCTGCCATAAACAGGCTATATAATAAGGAGAATGAAGCTGCTGTCCAAAAGCAGTAAGAGATAGTCCCCTAACTTCAATCTTTCCTTGGCCTAAATAAGCAAATATGGCACCTAGTAAGAAAATCCAAAGCTGACTGTGAATCCATATTGGTCAACCCAGCCAAGGATAATTATAATGCATTCTTTGGCTTCATCCAAAACTTCAAAGGTGAATCTCAGAGTTGCAAAGAACTTGTCTAAATGACATAACATATACTGAACCTGGTGATAATGCTAATCTGTTGACTTACAGGTTCAGTAGGGACTTATTACCCCTGTATCCACCCAATATACAACAAAACATCCCTCCTTCATGTCCTCCCCCAGATATCACTAAGAAACAGGTCCTTAATGCCCTTTCTATGGATAAAAATACAGCCTCTATGGGACCAGATAACATCTCAGGCTGTATTCTAAATTGCTTAAAGCAAGAATTAACTGCACGTCTGAATACCCTCTTTAACCATAGTCTAAGCACTAGGATTATTCCTGCTGATTGAAATTGCCATGGCCATCCCCCTCCACAAAGGGGGTTCCTCTGTTGACGCCAGGAACTACAGACCCAATAGTCTGACCAGACTCATATGCAAGACAATGGAGAAAGTTATCATGGACCTTATCAGCAATGATATAGGTGAACTCCAAACACTAGACCCATCCCAATTCTTTGTGAAAGGTAGGTCATGCCTACTAAACTTGGTGGACTTCTTTAAGACAGTCACCAAAGCCCTGGATGAAGTCAAATCTGTGCATACCTCCTACATATACCTAGCAAAGGCCTTTGACAGCATGCCCCACTCAGGTATCATAGACAAACTTACCCAATTGAAAGTAAACCTGTGTATAGTCAGTGGGGTAGCAAACTGGCACACCAATAGAGCACCCAGTTAAAATAGGGGACTGATCAACCTTCAGACCAGCAACCTGTGGTGTACCACAGGGTTTGGTGCTGGGACCCCTACTGTTTGGAATCTACTTCTCAGAAGTACTGGCCAATACAAAGGGCATGTAGTTAGCAAAGTTTGCAGATGACTGCAAACTGAGTGTGATCATTGAATCCCCTTGCGAAATTGACACTCTCCAAAAAATTCTTACTCAAACCAGTTTTGCTGTATTCAGGACTGTTTATAAGCTTCTGAGTCTCCCAAGCCTTTCTGTGTTGGAGGGATGCTTTTAGCTTATCAGTGGGAGTGGTAAGCACTAGGTAGTCTATCTACTACAAGTGTGGTTTCTGGCCCAGAAATTGTAGTTTATTGGCCATTTGGGCAGTTTTCCATCTCTTTCAACCTTCTGGTTTAAAAGCCTGCATTTGCGCTTGTTTCCCACCTTTTCTGTAACTAGTCTAGTCCAGATACAGATTTGCTGTATCCAGGACTGCTTGTAAGCTTCTGAGCCCCCCAAGCCTTCTGTGTTGGAGGGAAGCATTCTAGCTCATCAGTGGGAGTGGCAAGCACTAGGTACCACAAGATCCAGGTACAGATTCTTAGTTTTAGCACTTGAATTTGCTTATTTGTGCTCAGCACTTGTTCAGAACTTGTTGTTAGCAATAAATAATCTACAAATTACTACAACACTCAACTTTCCTCTTTACCTAGAGGAAAACTGTTTTTGTACTTACTTTCCTCACTTGCTTAGAGAAAATCAGCTCTTGTACTCACTTTCCTCACTTGTCTAGAAGAAAGTAGTTTATTATTCAGGTATGTCCAAGGGTCAGCTCCCAGTGTTCTCTCCTGTCTATCTAATAAAGCTGGGCATCTTGGGCAATGTAGCAATTGCTTCATGTACACAGTCAACCCTCTCCTCCTACCACCCATCACCACAACCTGTGAGAGATGCACTTATCTAGCCAAACTGGAGGTAAAGCTCTCTCCAACCAAGACTGAACTTGACAGTCAAGAGGAGAAGGTAAACACTTGCACCACGCCACAATCATCGCATAGTCCCATTAAACAAACACCACCAAAATCCACACATAGAAATGCAAAAACATTTGCGGAGGCTCTCAATAATAATCTGCTCAACCAACAGAGACCTCCAAAGCAGAAACGCAAGCAACCTCCACCCCCAACACAACCCAAATGACACATAGCCCACAGACTCAGTGTGCCAATAAACCACAGCCCATAAGGCAAAACTATGTACCCAACACACTAGTCATAGGTGACTCTATAGTCAGGCAGACTGATGTCCCACTCAACAGTCTAAACAAAGAGAAGGTTACTGTCAGCTGCCTGTTGGGTTCCAGGATCTGCCACATAACCCACGCATTCAGGTAACTTCACAACAAGTACAAATATGACTCTGTAATTTTCCATGTTGGTGTGAATGACCTGAGACGTACCTCTATGGACTACATGAAAAGAGACATGGAAGAGCTCTCCGATCTTGTAGCCCAGGCAGTTATGGCCCTAGCCTTGAGTAGCATCCTGCTATCGCCCAGAATGATACCGCAGTACAAGGACAAAATGATTGACTTTAACTATTGGCTAAGCTTCTGGTGTCATCCTAAGGGAATCCAGTATCTGTCTGCCTGGGATGACATGGTCAACAGGCCACAATGCTTTGCCAGAGATGGCCTGCACCTGTCGCCCCTGGGATTCTGGATACTGGCTAAGGGTCTTGCTCCCACTATAGTGCCTTTTTAGGCAAGGTTCAAATGATAAATTCACCATCATAACAGGAACAGGCAAGAAAAAACTGAGGGTAAGGCTACTCAATGCTAGAAGTCTAAATCTCAAAATGCACTCACTCGAGGCACTCCTTAAAATGGGAAACATCAATATCTGTGCAGTGACTGAGACCTGGTTCAAGGATCTAGAGAGAACCCCTGCATTATCAGGCCATAACTCATACCACACGTTTTGGCCATCTAACCTGGACCAGAACACCAAAGGTGGAGATGTTTCCATATACATTAAGGATATCCACACCTCCAGGCTAGTTGCGCATTATAATGCTTCTGAGGTTATCCAAGTGCAACTAACTCTGGGCAAAACTGCAATCCAAATTGTTGCTTGCTACAGATCCCCCACCATGCCCCAGGATTCCCACTCCTCTTTTCTTGATATACTGGAAAATATTAGGGTTCAAACAAACACCCTAATAATGGGCTATTTCAACTACCCCACCATTAACTGGGAAAACTACTCATGTACCAACTCCTTCGCTCAATGCTTTCTGAAATTCATAAATTCCAATGCCCTGGATCAACTTATCCACACCCCCACCAGGGGCAACAATATCCTAGACCCAGTCATTACCAACATGAGTGACCGGTGTTCCACACCTGAAGTCAACTCCTTGTTGGTCAGATCTGACCATAAGCTAATCACCCTAGATATCTGCATCCCACCTACCATAAAGGAAACCACAATAAAAAATTTATATAAACCCAACTACATGCATCTTAAGACAGAATTGGCAAACTTCATGACACCCATGCAGATGGACAATACAGTTACGACTTCTGAATCCTGCACAAATGCACTCTATAAGCACTTACAGGAGTGCATGGATTGTGCTATCCCAAACAGAACCAAGACACTATCCTCCAAAAAAAGGAAGCCAATCTGATGGTCCCCTGCCATAAACAAACTCTACAACAGAAGGAAGAAACTGTTGAAAAAGAGAGTAAAATCCTATGAGTGGAGGATGAGTGGAGGAGCTCCCTGGTCAGCCTCAGTAAGAAGCTGAAATCCCTTATAAGGTCCTCCAAAGCTAGCTATGAAAACAAGATTGCCACTGATTCTAAGGGCGACCACAAAGTATTCTATAGCTATGTCAAGAATCTCAATGGCAACACCCAGATCTGCTCTGAGTTACAGCAAAACGTCAAGAAAATTACAGAACCAACTGATATTGCCAACATCCTGGCAGATATGTTCAGTGCTAACTTTACCCCCCTCTCACCCCACTAAAGGGCCCATATCTATACAGGAAGAATGCAGAGTCCCTGTAATCACATCTACGCAGGTAAAAGCTGCACTCTCTAAAACCAAAAACACAGCATCCATGGGACCAGACAACATTCCAGGCTGCGTTTTACATGAACTTCAGAGTGAACTGGCTCCCCTCCTAAGCACCATGTTCAATCATAGTCTCACATCAGGCTTTGTGCCCACTGAATGGTGCACAGCAACAGTTATTGTACTCCACAAAGGGGGAGCCACCACTAATCCTGGGATCTATCACCCTATTAGCCTAACGAGCCTGGTCTGCAAGGCCATGGAACGTATCATCATGGAACTCATAAACAAAGATATTGGTAACCTCCAAACTCTGGACCCCACCCAGTTTGGGTTTGTGAAAGGCAGATCATGCCTTCTGAACCTGATTGACTTCTTTGACGCAGTCACTAAAGCCATAGACGAGGGTAAGGTGGTTCACACAGCCTATCTTGACCTTGCCAAGGCTTTCAACACCATCCCCCATTCAGAATTATAGCTAAACTCACTAAACTAGGTATAAATCCCTACGTCACAAGATGGGTTGTCAACTGGCTCACTGATGGAACCCACACTGTAAAAGTTGCAGACTCCAAATCTGACTTTAAACCAGTGACAAGTGGAGTACCACAGGGTTCAGTCCTGGGATCTCTCCTGTTTGGTATCTACTTCTCTGAAGAACAGGCTAACACAGAAGGCCTCTGACTAATGAAGTTCACAGATGACTGCAAACTAGGAGCCATAGTCGAGTCCCCAAATGATGTGGACATCCTACAGAAGGGCCTCACTGGAACTGATGCCTGGTGTCAGAGGCATGGCCTCAAGCTCAATGCCAAAAAGTGCATTGTCATCCCCTTTGGTAAAAGCTCTTTATCCATGAACTACCACATAAACGGCAGTCTGCTTAATGCCAAATGTGTGATTAGAGACCTTGGGACCTAGGTGGACAGTAGTCTCTCCTTTGATAAGCACATCACCACAGTAGTCAGGAAATCCTTCTATGTGGCACACCTCATCACAAAAGGGTTCTCATCCAGGAAAAAAGAGGTCATTGTTCCCCTCTACTTGACACTCATTAGACCCATTATAGAGTACAACGCCCCTTTTGGAATGTACCTCACAAGACATCTGCAGCAGCTGGAATGGCCACAGAAGTACCCCACAAAGAGGATTACTGGCCTCAAACAGATACCCTACACTGACCATCTCAAAAAACTCCAGCTTTACCCTGTAGCATATCGCCTACTCTGATGAGATCTCTGCCTAACATATAAAGATATGTTAAACCCAGATCTGTTGGACGTGGTACACCTAAATAAATCCCAATCCCTCCGAGCTACTTGCTCTAGGGACATAAAACTTGTCACCACAATAAGCAGGACATGCTGGAGGGATAGATTCATGTGCCAGAGACTTCCCATACTCTGGAACAAGCTACCCATCTATGTCAAGCAAAGTTCCTCATTAGCACTCTTCAAGAAAAATCATGATGAGTGCATGGGAAATAGGAAATACACCCTGGGGATTACTTCTGTGGCTATGCTCAACATGGGCACAGGAAATTAAATTTCTTGGGTTGCGTAAGCCAGGGAACCTTATTGGCTAGGCTTACTTAGGCCCTTGGGCCAATAGCCTAGTACCTACCTATGAACCTATGAAACAATGACTGGTGCCAAAGCCACGGGCTCATGTTAAATGCTAAAAAGTGCATCATGCTCCCCTTTGGCAAGGGAGACATTCCTGCACAATACCACATTATCAGCACCACCTTGAATACCCAATCTGTGGTAAGAGATCTGGTCACACAGGTTGACAACTTCTCCTTTGAACACCATGTCTACACAGTGGTAAGAAAAGCCTTATACATTGCCAATCTCATCAATGAGGGTATTGCCTTCAGAAAAACAGAGGTTATAATCCCCCCGTACTCATCCCTCATCAGACCTATTACAGAGTACAATGCACCCTTTGTTATGTTCCTCTCCAGGCACCTGCAGTAATTGCTGAGACCTCAGAGGTGCCTTACAAAGAACATTCAAGGTGTCCAACACCTGTCCTTTGCTAGTAGACTGAAATGCCTGTCACTATATTCTGTGTTGTACAGACTGTTTAGGGGTGATCTCTGCCTAGCACATAGGGCCACCACAGATCCTGCCATGATGGAAATGCTGCACATTAGCAAGACAAATGTTACCCCTTGTAACCACTACAGCGACCTCAAAATAAGAAGAGATAGTAACAGAACCTGCTGGAGAGGCAGGTTAATTTCCCAGAGGATACCCTTACTTTGGAATAAGTTTCCAGTACAAATAAAGCAGAGCCCTTCCTTGACCCTTTTCAAGTGAAATCTGGATGATTGGATGGGGAATCGTAAATTCACCTCTGGCTTGTCACCTGTGTTTCTTCCTGACAGGGACATCAGGTGTCAAGCCAAGCCTACTTATAGTGCTATTACAAGAGGGAACAACTTGTCCTGGTTTGTAAGGGCCTCAAGGCCATTAGCCTAGTAACCTAATATGATCCTATGATCCTATGATAAGAAGAGCACTCATCTCTTTGATAATGGTGTGCTCCTTCTGCTGATGAGAGGACCAAACCTTTAGGGAGCTAAATGTCACCCCCATCCCATGTCTAAATCATCTCTGAACAATTCCTGAGAAGGAAGAGGGGGATAAAAAGGGATGCCTAGATTCAGAGAAAATTGCTGAATCCACCAGTGAAGTTCCTGTCTGAGACAAGGAAGAAGAGGAACTACAAAGTCCAGAGGATGTGCATGTTGAAGCCACACTGACTTCAGAAACCCATGAAACTTCCTCATGTGAAGTTTGGACAGAGGGATTATCGGAATAGTGGATGTGATGAAAGCAAGAGCTCTCGGAAACTCCCTGCCAGTAATGGAAGTCAGAGGAAGAAGACTGTAAAAGTAGGAAATGAGAGTTACTTGGAAGTGGCAGGGATGCAAGCACTGGTTCTGTCTGAATTCTGCAACCCAGAAAAAAACATGATCATGAGAAGGAGTTAGAGAAGAGTTTTTGAAATTTATAATGAACACCAGGCTCTGAAGAAGGGAAACTGAAAAATGAAGATTTTGGAAAAGGATCTCTGGAGATAATGCCTGAATCAATAGGTCATCTAAGTAAAGAAGTATTTGTATCTCTTGAAGCCTGTAAAAAGCAATCACAGGAGCAAGGCACTTGGTGAACACCCACGGGGCAGTAGAAAGGGCAAAGGGCAAAGCAGAGAAATGAAAATGCCAGGAAGCAACAGAGAAAAGCAAAAACTTAATGAAAAAGAATGGGTCAGAGTATGGAGATTAACATCCTTGAGATCCAGAGACACCATATAGGCCTGAGGGAGTAAGAGAGGAACCAGAATCTGAGGGGATAACATCCAAAAGGAAGGCACTTTTTAAAAAATGTTTAGATAACAGAGGTCTAGATCATGTCTCCAAGTGTCCTCTTTTATGGGTACTGGTAACAGTCTGGAGTAGAGCCCTTTCCCCCTCCCCCTTTGGCACACAGACACCTCTTAAATAGTACTGTGAGTCAAGAGATTTTGAAGAACCTCTGGGAAAAAGGAATTGTTCCCAAGGAGGCTGAGGAATGCCCACAAAAGGAGGACAGAATTTCCACATCATGAAGTACCCCTGATGAATGATTGACAGAACCCAAGCATCTTGAGTGATATGAAGCCAAACAGGAAGACAAAAAGAAAGGTGAAGAGAAAGAGGAATGTTGCTGGGAAGAGATGGATAGTCATACAGCACCTTGTTTGTCTGGAAAAGAGGGCTTTGGAGTCCCTGAAAACTCAGCAGCCTTAGCAGGGGGAGCCCATTTGCCACTCTTCTTAACTTTAGTAGAAGGGCATGATCGCCTATAAATAAAGGCAAGCTTAGCAGGGTAAATTCTCTGAAATTTAGGCACAGGAGAAACAAACATGTTTAAGCTCCTGTAAGTCCTTACCCTTATCCTGAAGGGACTTAAACAAA
Organism: Protopterus annectens; assembly: GCF_019279795.1. Classification (NCBI taxonomy): domain Eukaryota; kingdom Metazoa; phylum Chordata; order Ceratodontiformes; family Protopteridae; genus Protopterus; species Protopterus annectens. Next base: position 501,561,599 of record NC_056744.1, read on the forward strand.
CCATCAGCAGCTTCTCCAACAAAAAGTTTAGAATCCAGAGAAGCATCCTTCAACTTATCTTCGATATCATCAGGTAGAGATTGAAGCCTAAGTCAAGCATACCTCCTCATCATTGAACTGAAAACAGCAGCCCTAAAAGAGGCATCTGCTGCATAATAACTACATATAATATAATGATGAACAAATTAAGAGGAAGTCCCTAGCAAGGAAAGAACAGATGTTTTACCCTCAGAATCTGGAAAATCAGAAATAAGTTGACAGGCTTAAAAAATTCAGCCAACACATACCTGGACATATGTGTATGATAATTAATACTCCTAAAAGGTAGGGTAGCAGAAGTGTAAACCTTCTTACCCAGCTTTTCCATAGTTCTGCTGTCCTTGTCAGAATGCAATAACTTGAGCAAAGGAAGCAACAGAGATGCTATATAAAAGGCTACAGATACTATAGAGGGGTGAACAGCAGGACATTTAGATAAAAACTAACAATCCTCAGGCACCCTCTAAAACCTGTCAGGCTTCTTGGGAGCAGGGGGCAGAGAATCAGGTGCATGAGAGTCCTTGGATAAAGCATCCAGCAAAGCAGCCAAACCAGGAAGGATAGCTGTAGGTTTAGGAGATTCAAAATGCAGTAACTCATAGTACCTCTTATGGATATCAGAGACCGGAGCCCAATCACACTTAAAAAATCCATTATCCTAGAGAGTGTGTCCTCAAAGGAAATTTCCTAAAAAGGAACATCAGGATTAATAGATTCCTCCTCTTCTGGCCCATAGTCCAAAGGAGAAAGACTTTTTAGTAGCATAACTCTAGGAATCATCATCGTCAGAATCTGATGTATCCTCAGAAGAATCTTGCCCTCTAGACCTTTTAAGGAGAGTAGAGGGCCAAGGAGGACCAGGAACTGAAACCCCTTGAGGAGGCAATAAGGACATTACAGCAGTAAATAGCCCCTGAGTGAAGGCCTACCACTCACTTTGTGGATCCCTAGGAGCAGAAGAAACATGTTTAATTTGTTGTTTCTTTTTAAGGGGATGCTCTCACCAAAAAACTGAGAAGGTTCAGATCAGACCCAGAACAACAGTTGAGAACAGTAGAAGGAACGTATTCCCAAACTATAAAATAAGGAACTCTCCAAGACCCCTCAGAAAAAAACAACCGTGGTTCCTCCTGACCATCCAGGATGGAAACCTGCAAAGCATCTTCATACATGTTGCCAGTTGGATCTTCACTGGCCTCCAGCACAGTTGTAGCAGAGAAATACAACACAGCGGGGCAAGCCTCTGAGTTTGTAATTACATTGGGAGAAACACCTGGCAGAGGCTGGACAGCAGAAGATTCCAGCTGTACCTTTTTCACCTTCTTTTTCCCAAATGGCTAACCGTCAGGTTGGGAGATTTCATCCATTGTATATTTAGTGAGAAGCTTAAGACTTTGGTTATCAAGATACAGGGAAAGGGAATAATGTCTACTGCAAAGGGGTTTCTGGATGAATGCCTGACAAGAAGAACAAGACATATGGTCATGAGAAGCTCCTAGGAAAAAAAAAGACACTTATTGTGACAGCCGTTATGGGAAGTCTGACTTCCACACTGGCATTTACCCTTCCTGGATAACATTAACCCAAAGGAACACACAAAAAAAGCAAGAAAAAAAAATCACCAGCAGACACTTATCTGCAACTGCAAAGAAGTCAGTAAACAGGTGTAGGTAGTCACTGAAGAATAAAAATGCATTCAACTGGCAGAAAATAGATGCAGGTAAATAGACCGACAGTGAAAACATATGTTCAGACTGGTGACAAAGAAGTTTTGTGTTTGGTAGGCCTGAATGTCACTTTTATATGCTACACTATGCAAGCAGCATTTGGGTGACGTTTGGCATACCTTTAAAGTAACGGGAGTCTTTGGTTGACTGGCCAAATGTTGGGCTTTCACGGCAGGGAATACCAAATGTTAGAATACTGCAGCAGTGAATGTTAGGATATCCACAGGTACTCCTCTGTTGTACGCCATGTTGGAGCAAATGACTCGAGATATACCTCACTGGACTATATGAAGAGAGATATGAATGACCTCTTAGATTATGTGTCCCAGACAGATATGTCCATAACCCTAAGCAGCATTCTACCTTCAGCCAGGATGATGCCAAAATGGAAACAAAAGAATTATCAACTTCAGCAATTTAGAAACAAAAGACTTATCAACTTCAGCAATTGGCTTAGCTATTGGTGTCATGCCAGGGGGATCCAATAGTTGTCAGGCTGGGATGATGTGGTCGACAGACCAACCTGCTTTGTCAAAGGTTGGTCTTCATCTGTCACCTCTTGCCTTTTGGTACTTGCCTCCCCATAGTGACTTTTTTAGGCAATGTCATAAGAACAAACTTCCTGATGTGAAAATATCCTCAAAAGACAAACTCAGGGTTATGCTTGGGGTCTAAATCAGAAACTACATTCAGTGGAGGAATTTCTTACTTGGGAAGCTGTCAATGTTTGTGCAGCCATAGAGACATGGTTTAGGACCACAGAAAAGGACCACACAACCTGATGGGTTGCCAACTGGCTTACTGACAGAACTCACACTGTAAAAGTAGCTGACTCCAAATCCAGCTCCAGACAAGTGACAAGTGGAGTACTTCAAGGTTTAGTCCTGGGACCACTCTTGTTTGGTTCTACTTCTCTGAAGTACAGGCCAACACTAAGGGACTTTGGCTAAACAAGTTCACAGATGACTGCAAACTGGGAGTCATTATTGAATCCCCAAATGATGTGGATACTCTACAATAGGGCCTTACAGAAACAGATGCTTGGTGCCAGAATCATGGGCTCAAAGTCAGTGCCAAGAAATGTATAGTTATCCACTTTGGGAAAAAACATGTACCCATGAATTACCACACACTAAACACTGAAAGTGTGATAAGAGACTTAGGGACACAGGTGGACAGTGGTTTCACCTTCGATAACCACATCGCCACAACAGTCAGTAAATCCTTCTATGTGGCACACCTCATCACTAAGGGCTTTTCATCCAGAAAAAAAGGAGGTCATTGTCCCACTGTACTCATCCCTCATTAGACCCATTATAGAATACAATGCCCCATTTGGTATGTACCTCTCAAAACATCTGCAACAACTGGAAAGGCCGTAGAAATACCTCACTAAAAGAATCACAGTTCTAAAGCAGATGCCCTATGCTGACCACCTTAAAAAACTACAGCTATAGTCTGTCACATATCGTCTACTCAGAGGCAATCTCTGCTTAACATACAAGGCCATGTCAAACCTAGAGCTTGTGGACATGCTACACTTAAAGAAATCACAATCCCTCAGAGCCACATGCTCCAGGGATCTAAACCTTATCATCACAATAAACAAAACATGCTGGAGGGATAGGTTATTGACGCAGAGACTCCCCAGACTCTGGAATAGACTGCCCATACATGTCAAGCTGAGCGCCTTTTTGTCCGTCTTCAAAAGGAACCTTGACAATTGGATGGGAGAAAGGAAATTCACCCCGGGGATCACGTCAATCACCCTGTTAGACAGGGGTCCAGGGAGGTAAAAAGTGTGGGAAGAAATAGCCAGGGAATTGTTATGGCTAGGCTTGTATAGGCCCTAGGGCCAATAGCCTAGTACCAACCTATGAACCTATGAAAGTACTCCAGCCATGAAAGGCTATAATGCCTTCCACATGATCAGGCAGCAAAAAGAACGTGAAAGAACCAAAGGAGGAGGTGTAGCAATCTTCATAAAAAAAAAACAAGTACACCTTAAGAGTGGTTCAGCAGTAACACTAGAGTTACTACAAGTACAACTAACTGTAGGAGAAACTCCCGCCATGTCAATGTTAGCTACAGGTTTACCAACCTAAACCAAGAAAAGCAAACAGTGTCTTTCTAGACCTACCTGTGTCACTCATAATACAAATAAACACCCTAGGCTTGGGTCACTGTAGCTATCCTTCCATCGATTGGGATACATATATGAGCTCAAACACACTTGTAGAACAAAAATCCAAAGGCCAGCACACAGTGGTGTAAGAATCCTTGTACAGTTTAATAAAAAAAAAAGATCTAATAATTTAACCCTAGTTAATGCACTATTATCCCTTTTGGCAAAGGAGAAGTCTGTGCAAATTACACTGTTAATAATACCCCCTATGTTCTAACCCAGTGGTGAGAGATTTGGGAATAAACGTTGATGGTAACTTCACCTTTGATTAAGTGTCCACAGTGGTAATGAATGCGCTTTACATTGCACACCTTATAAGTGAGAGCATAGCATTCAAGACTAAGGATGTTAGCACTCCACTATACTCTTCCATTACCAGACCAATAAAAGAGTAGAATACTCCCTTTTGCATGTACATCACCAGACACTTGCAACAGCTGGAGAGACTACAGAGGATTCTCACTAAAAGAATCCAGGGCCTCCAAAACATGGATTACATGGAAAGACTGAAAGCCCTGTCAATATACTCTGTATCCTAGAGGCTGCTGAGAGGCAACTTGTGGCTGTACTACAGAGCAGGCAAACCCTGCCTTAAAGGGAATACTGCATCTCCTCAAATTACATGGGACAGGACTCACTCACCCTTGGGACTTTAACCTGCCTGCAATATCAGCAGGATATACTGGAGAGAGAATATGTCTCCTAGAGAATACCATACCCAGGGAACAAACTTCCAATTCATGTGAAACTGAGCTCCTCAATAATCCTTTCTTAGAGTAACTGGGACAATTGCATGGAAACTCGGATTTTTTCCAGGAGTTTCATCTATGTCACTCTTAGACATGGTCAAGCAGTACTGATCATGGATTTGCAAATTTGTCCTACATATCTAGGTCTATTAGAGAATAATGATACAACTTGGGTAGGCTTGACAAGGCTCTACAGCCATTATCGTAGTAACCTCCTATGAATGTATGAACCTAGGGTCATTATGGTAGTAGCCTCACACGAACCTAAAAAAACTATGAACCTGCCAACATCTTGCCACACACATGGGCTGCTGATGTAATGAACTATAAGCTCAGCTGCAGTCTTGCAAAAGTTAGACTTACATCATGGCACTTGCTTTAAGTACTGTGTTCTGTATACTGTGTACTTAGATAGGTATGGCTTCTATTCTCACTGCAGTCAAATGTGTGTGCATGTTTGTGTGCTCTTGCTTGACATTACAGAGAGTCTTTTACCACAAAATGTGGAACACTGTTATTACCATATTGTCAACAGTAACTAATAATGTCATCTGCTATATCAGGTATCTGGATATGCAGTCATTCCACCAGGGCATGGTCAGACAATTGCCTGAAGGGCAGGCAGACTTCACCCCATCCTATACCAGACAGATGACAGTGACATGACTTTTAATCTATCCACATACATCCTGGCATGATTTGCAGGCCCTGTGTTATCTTCCTGAGAAAGCTCTGTGGTCTCTCCAGCTGCTGCATGTGTCTGAAGAGGTACATGCAAAAGAGAGCATTATACTGTATTACTGTTCTGATGAGGTTTGACTCCAGTGCTGTCATACAATCCTAAGATCTGAATATGATGGTGTGACTTATGATGTGCACCAAACGTTTGTCCAGGCAGATAATTAAAGACAGAAGTTAGAAAGTAATGATACACATTGTAGTTTCTGACATAAACACCCATACAAGTAACATTATGAAAGTCTGATGCTACCAACTGTCTTAACATTCAAAGGTCAATATAAGTCAAAGGTATAATGACCAGTTCAACAACACAAATGTAGATATACTAAGCACTAAGTTAGCTATGCACCCTGGGCATTAGGGTGCATAGATACACTAAGCATTAAGTTAGCTATGCACCCTGAGCATCAGACTTAGATTTGTATCCCTGAATCCAAAAGACAGAAAAGAGGGATATGCCACAGTTATCACTTATACAGGATTTTGTGGGGAGGGGGTAGGCAAGCCTAGGCTGACACAGAAGGTCAGTGAGTGTGTGTGACCAGGAAGGAGAAAAAGGCAGACATTCAAATAAAACAACAAATGGCCAGTGAAACAAACTGAGTAAGTGCTGTGTCTGTGTCTGTAAGGGTCCTCCAAGTGAAACTGGTGTGTGAGTGTTTGCATGAATACAGCCAAGCTCTATGCTTGATCCACAACTTGGTATGTCAGACAGATGTGAGCCATGCATGGTAGAGATGGCAGTTCATCATTGTCATCCTCAATGATGGCAACTGGCTCTGCCAGGAGTTGCACTGACATGTCCATGCCCACAATTAGATGCAGTGCTGCTACCTGAACTTGAATGATGTCTGCTGGATGAGCTCCCTACAAGAGGACACCCAGGACCACAACCCCATGTCCTGCCACATCTTGGTGTGGACAGCAGACTCACTGATGGAACAGTGGAACTACTGCCACTATGACAGGAGATGATGTGGCTGACCTATGCTCATGAGGATGTCAGGCCACTCCCAGCAGGCACTCTATCACAGACATTGCCCCTTCCATGACAGTCACCCCTTAGTCCATCACAGACACCCCTCATTCCAAAGTGTCATTCATCCGACCTAGTGAATCAGCAACATGTTGGAGGCAGTCATGCATGCCAGACTATGCCACATACAGAACCCTGACTATTTGTCTGCAACACCTATGGGGATGCTCCAGTGCCTCCATAACAGCTTTAAACATACACTGAGTGGCATGGGAGATGACACCTGCTCCAGTTGGAGGAGGGACAACAGGCCCTCTTCAAGCACTCCTGTCAATCCTCCTGTGTGGCACCTTGCCATACTTTGGCTTTAGACAGACTCAATAGGCAATGAAGCCACAGTAACCACACTGCCTTGATCAATGTCCTCACCTTTCACCTGTCCAATATCTGTGGCCTCAGTTGACTGGGTTGGTGTAGGCCTACTGGCTGTGTCTGATGGAAATGCAGGGGATGGTTGTATGTCAACCTTAGTGCCACATTCAACCTCTGCACCCCCCAACTGTGCCTCAGTTTTGCCACCATCATAATCAGAGTCTGCAGATCCACTGACATTGGGTGGCACAGAGCCCACACTCATATGATCATGATCACCTGTGATAAAAAGCATGAAACACAGGAATACATTAATACCTGCACTACTATCTATAGTGCAATATATCCTATCAAACTAACAGTGCTGGTACTATTGCAGAAAGTAGAGCAATACAGACAGTCCTGGAAGAAGTTGAGTAAGATGTAAGGGCAACATCATCACAATTTACAGTAACACAGGGGGTAATGCATTTACCTCTATATATGTGCATTAATGGTACCTTGAACAAGAATGTGGTTGACAACTCCAAAGTAAGCTTATAAGTGTCACGATCTTCAATTCCCTACCCAAAACAAGACATGTTCATACAGAATTCACTTATTCATTTCAATTGTTTTACTATACAACAGTATTCAGTTGTTGAGATATCAAAGCTTACCTGGAAGCTCCGGCTGGGATGGGCTTGCTGTCTCTAAAGGTGTTGTGCCCACATCCTGGACATGCTGTACTATACTCTGCTGGGAAATTTATAGATCTTTCAAATTGGCCAGGAACTCTTCATTCGAGGTTAATGGTGGTTCCCTAGCAGGCTTTATGACAGTAACCATTTGGTCACTGACCACTATAGCTGCTCGCCTCCCTGCAGATGTTATAATTTCAGTGGCCCTGTGGTGCACTTGTTCATATGTTCTGCTCTGGCCACCCATGGCACTGACATCATGAACAATCTGCTGCCATATTCGCATCCTACAGGTCATATCTCCTTATCCCCTTTCCAACAGAAAGGCGCCATGTTGTTAAAACCCATCGACTTTGACTTGATTTTCCATATCATTGAAGGGGGGGGGGGCTCCCTAGATTGACATTCCTGAGTGACATACTTTTAGGTTTCCTAAAAGACAACAGAAGGATAATACACATAAGTATTATATATATATATATATATATATATATATATATATATATATATATATATATATATATATATACACACAAAATTACTGTGTCCAGATAAAACAGAAAAGGTAGCATTTCATTATTAACAACTGGAGAAACATAAAACAGTCTAGAAATGTGAAATTTAAAAATCAGGCAGGATACAAAACAAGGACAGTAACAAGAGCAACATATCCTTGTTTGTGCCAGAATAGTGAAGTCACCTTTGCTCACCCCCCCCATAATTGCAGTCCATTCTTGTTTGTGCCATAACAGTACCTCACCCCTGCCTCCTCCTGAAAAAAGAACAGGCAAATGACCCATTTTTGCTGACAAAATGTCTTTGAAATGCTAAAAGTGCTATCAAAGGACCTACCCTGGATGTATTTTTACATATTTATCATAGAGCATTCCATTTTCATGTATTGTCAATCATGTGTACCTCTGAAGTGGCTTAACAGACAAGCCCATGCCGTCAGTTCACTTCTAATTAATGCATACAGATAAAAGTGTAAAAGCCTTTGCTTCACAGTATTGCAAAATACCTTCCAGCATATGCAGTATGTAGGTGACAAAATGGGATCATACTTGCTGAGGTTCAGTACTCCTCTGTACAGATATATCCTGATGAGAAAGAGTTTTTGCCGTCTTCCAAACATATACAACTCACCTCACCATCATTCTGGCTTGCTACGCTTGCCTTTTTATAATTGTGTAGATTATTAATGGATTGTATTTGTCTTTGTGTTTTACAGATGTAAATTACAGCATAAGCAGCTGAATTGCATGCTAATCAACCAATCCAACATGATGGAGCTATTCAACAAGTTATAAAGCATCCATGTAGACTCCATGCTGTTTTTTTCTGCAGATGTCTAAACTATTGGAGTTCAGACACAGACAGAATGTTATGGTGTGCTGCTTCTTTAATCCATTTATAATGTGCAAGAGGGTGAAGTCAATGCCATTGCTGCTGCCAATAGGTCTAGGCCAAGAAGAAGAAAAGTTGTCAGGCCATGTTTAACTTATCACAACCTACATGACATGGAAATTGTAGAGAGCTACAGGGTGGACAAGGACATAGTACAGGAATTCTACAACATCTGGCACCTTCAACTCAGAGCCAGAGCCAACTGAGGGTAACCCATGCCAGAGGAGACTAAGGTATGTGTAGCCCTTATAATATTAGTTACAGGTACCTTTCAGAGACCAACAGGGGACATGCTGGGGGTGTCACAGGCATCAGCATCCAGGATCATCCACCAATTTATTTATGCTATGTTTTAACATGCCAGTGGGCACATCTATTTTCTCCATAGTTCTGAAAAGAGGGCCTGAAAAAAGCAACCATTGTAGCAGGTAGTGCACTACCCTGCAGTACTGGGTGCTATAGATTGCACTCATATAGAAATGAAGGCAGCACCTTGGGAATAGCGTAGGCTTTACGCTGACAGAAAGGGCTACCACTCTTCCTATTGCCAGGCAATGTGCAATGCCAAGGCAATACTCTTGAACATGTGTGGTGGCAACCCTGGAAGTTATCACAACACATGTATCTGGTACACCTCCCAACTGTACCAGATGTTTGCTGGGGGATATCCCATAGAGTCATGTACTGGGCGATGCAGGCTATGCACAGGAACCGTGGCTGATGACAGTCATCAGAAATGTACACATGCCCAGTTAAGAATGTCATAATGATGCACACGGTCAAACCAGAAGTGTCATAGGTCATGTGTTTGCCTGCTGAAGTGATTGTTCTGCAGCCTAGATACATCTGGCAGAGCCCTGCAGTACAAGCCACAGACATGTACAGAAATATTCACAGTATGTGCCATGCTACACAACATAATCCTGAGGAAACCACTGCAGCAGAATCAGCACGGGGAAAGGGCACATATCCCACCACCAATGCCAAGGTCACCATAGCCACAGGCAGATGAGGAGTCAGAGTGGGAACCCCCCAGATGATGTGGTCATGCTCAGTATGCTCTTGCATTGGCTAAGAGACAATGCATAGCACACTCATTCACCACCTAGGGACAAAAAAAAAACTTTGTCCCACTCACATACATATAGCAACATTAATGCCAGGCAACTCACACAACCTTTACCTTCCAATGTATTGTCTGTGTACTGCTTGCATCAGACAGTGTCAGCCCTGTACTAACACTGTGGCAATTGCTGCATTTACAAGGTGAGCCCTGAACCTGGAGTATATTGTGTAATAATATTATGAAATATCCTTTATTTCATCAGTTGTTACAGTAAACAAGTAAAAGGTGGGAGATCTGTACAAATATTACTGTAACATGCGACAGTAGAGACTTATTTGACTTATATGTGCCCATTAGTAAGGAGTAGGCCTCAGGCATCAAAGATTCACACAGTCATACCTCTCAAAAGTACTGATGATCACTGTATACCTGCAGTTTAGCACCATTCATTTGTACTAAAAATCACTGAAGAGAGAAGTTAGAAAGTAATGATACACATTGCAGTTTCTACTTCACAACCCTCACATGATCAAACAACAGGCAGAATGCAAAACAAGGAGAGTAACAAGAGCAACATATCCTTGTTTGTACCATAACAGCAACTCACCTTTGCTTGCAGCAAAACAACAGTCTGTGCTTGTATGTGCCAACACAGTAACTCAGATTTGTTCCCTCCATCAACAGAACACTTGTAACCTTGTATGTGCCTTAAGAGTAACTCATCTTTGCTCCCCCCCGACAAAAAAAAAAAACTGTCTATGTCTGTTTGTACCATCCAGCCTGGCCTTCAGTTGTTGGCAAATGCATATCATATTATTGCCAGTTAATATCCTCACAAATTTTAAGGTCAATGATATAACAGGGCTTATAGACTGTATGTCTCAGAGTACTGGGCAGATAACTGATGAATGATGAGGAAACGTAGAAAGGTAAGACAGAGCTGTAAATATGCAAGCAATAATCATAACAGGTTGTGTGATCACTAAGTGTACTTACGTCAAAATATAATAATAAATATGTGTGTGAAAAAGAACAATTCTATGGTTTAATATCAGTGTACATTCTGTTATAGCTGGTTGTGTGAAGAATAATGTCAGTTCTTTGGTGCAAACCTGTTTGCTCAGCAAAGAGAGGTAAGGCACACATCCTGTTTTCTGAAGGTGCATTGGAGTGACAGTTGAAATGTAGACCTATGTAGACATATCTAATGTGTACTAACTTTTTCTACTGTATATGTCAAAGACTGCTTTTCCTTATTTCAAATATTTTCCCTTTTCTATTTCTTTTCTTTTATAATAAATAATACTACAAACCTGACAGGCTAAACACAATTTGTGACAAATAAAGAATAGGTTGGTTGTTAATGAAACAGAAGCCTATTGTGCACTGCTTTCTTGCATTTTCAAACTTGACAGACCTAAACGTAGCACTTTGTAAGTCTAACCTGACACATCCACCTGATGTAAGCAATCACAGTTACCATCCCTCTAACCTGACACACCCACCTGATGTAAGCAATCACAATTGCCATCTCTCTAACCTGAAACAGCCACCTGATGTTAAGAAGCACAGTTGCCATCCCAACAACACACACTGAGGGAGTGCTTACATGATGTGAACATCCCTACATGGATCCAACCTTTTGGGATTCAACAATTCTAATCAGTTCAGACCTCATTTGCATCTTCACTGTGTTGAAAACCCTGAATCTACATGAAAATCTACATGAAAAGTCAACAGTGTAGCTAGGGAAACTGAAGGGGAGCTGAATGTTGAACAGAGAGCGGATATTAAATTTGCTGCAAACCTCTGGTTCTATCAATTTTCTAAGTTGGTCAGAGCAATAATTTAAAAAGTGACACTATTTCTGGCCCTTTCCCCTGATGTCTTTTTCTAAGAGGTTGAAAGGTCTGCATGACTTGCGATGTGTACAGTTCACTGGGGAGGTGTGGCCACAAAGCTGTATTCTGCAAATCAATACATTTTCTAAGTTTGTAAGCCCAATATTTAAATAGTGTCCCTATTTCTGGACTGCTCCCCATCCCAATAATGATGGCTTTGTCCAGATGTCTTGTCCTAAGAGATTGAGAGGTCTACATGACTTACAATGTGTACTGTTCCTTGGGAGGCATGGCAGCAAAGCTGTATTCTGCAAACCTGGTTTTCAATAAATTTTATAAGTTTGTAAGAGCAATATTTTAAAAGTGTCTCTATTTCTGCACCATTCCCCATCCCATTATTGATGGCTTTTTCCAGATTTCGTGGTCTAAGATGTTGAGAGGTATGCCCTGTAGTGCAGTTCTGTCCATACCTCTTAACTGTCCAGATAGATTTTTTCTTCATGTTTTTGTTGTGTTCATCATAAAAGTTGTGATTTTCTGGTGAGTGACTGTGATGATCTGAGGATCAAAATCACTAAATAATGACATACATTTGAGTTTCATAGTTCAAATCCTTTGGAAACTGCATGTTAACACAAACACTGTTCTAGCAGTTTTCTAAGTTTATATGAGGAATATTTAACATTTGTCCCTATTTTTTGTGCCTTTTACCCCAATTTTGTCAGGCTTTGTCCAGGAATTTCAGTTGTAAGAGGTTAAGAGGCATGGTTCTGTGGCTGTATTCAAAAAGTTTTTGAATACAGCTGGAATAGCAGCATGGAGCCTACATGGTTGCTTTCTACCATGTTGAATCACTCCAGCCTCTTTCCCTGCTTCATTTGCATGCTAATTGACTGTTTATGTAGCTGATTAGCATGCCATGATATTTACATGGTGTCTGCAGGGGTGCGCACCTCTACACTATACTTACTGAATTTGAATTTTCCTGCACCCATGTCCGCATCTTAGCAACTGTGCAAGCTTTGTTGAATTCCCCACACTATTTAAAAATAACCAAATAAAGACACAGAGAGGTCCCCACCTCCATAAGCAGTTATACCCACTTTATTGACTGTGTACATCCCTTATTGTTATGAGTAAGTAAATTACATGTACTTTATACAATTTCATGTAGTTCATCCAAAGCTACAAATAAAGTTCACTAGAATCCTATCATAAAATCCAGACAGGAGAAGCACATTTTAAATAGAAGAGCTTTTATGAGACCATAAGAAATATTAACCAGTGATAAAATATCCTAAATCATCATGCATAGTCTCTGCAGAAGTAGGTCATCTGAATAATTCCACATTAAAGAGAAATATTACCTATGCAGCAGTTGCTGATGCCAAACAAATTTGAGTTTCAGTGCGTCATCTACAAACGTACCTGCTGTCCTTGAAGAATAAATTGCCTGTTACATAATAATATGGTGTAACGGTGATACTGCCATAACATTTCCTGAACTAGATCAGATATGCAATAGGGAATGACAGGAAAACAACAAGTTTCATAGTTATTAAGAATGTAGTCCATTCCTAACCCATATTCCTAATTTGTTTCAAAGCACTGTCTAGCTAAGTGATTTCATTAGTGTCATACAGTGGGTAAATGAATGTGTAAAGATGCAAACCCTGCACCTTTGCTACATGGTGCAGCGCATTAACATGTTAAAGCTTTAGTCCTGTGCACTAATTACCAGAGTATCAACTTTTAGCTATGGGCAGAAATCCTTAACAATCTGATCTTGTACAGAAGACTGTGTCTCAGTAATATGCAACAATGACTATATAATGGATACTGAAGATCAGACAGTTCTGATCATCACTACAAATAATACAGACTGTATGACCTGACAAATGTCAACCCCTTTATAGTTGCTGAAGGCTGTAAAGAAGGTACTGCAAAAATATATTACTAAAATGCAACATTTTTATAGACTATATTACATAATCCAGGACTACTAATGATTTAATTCATTCTTTAGTGCAATGAATAAAGCAAAAACGATCACAGACAATATAAATGCTGCAGCAGCTTTGGTTCAAAAACTTACAAGTCATACAAAAATCAGAAATATTACAGTATTTAGCATACTTTTTTTAGGATGGGCTTACTTGTTTGCAGGACAACTATATCTCATTTTTGGTATGCATGCATTTGATCGACTGATGGATGGTCGATTGGGTTATTGCCGAAAGCAGTGTGGCAAAACCTCAAAAAAGCGATCGCACTTGTTGCGAATCGCAAAATATTGCCCCCTTTTTGACTCATAGTAATGCTTGTTTAGGTGGTAGAGCAGTCGGAAATGTCGAATTCGGTGATTTTTACAACATTCCGACCATTCAGCATTACAAAATCCGCAGATAAAACTCGGTGAACTGCATGATCGAGCAATGTGCGCTTGACTAAATGAATGTATTCCCTCATTTTTAACCTCTTCTCTGTTATTAAGAATAGCTATACCCTCTGACTTCACACATTGTAGGTCTGGCTACTCAAATGGCTAATAATCTGTATTGTTCTAGCATGTACCTCCAGATGCAGAGACAGATTGTTAATGAATGTTGCCCTATGTAGGGTAATGAATCAGGCTCCCCACCAGTCTTGCCAATAGCCCGTTACACAGTGTGTTCTCTGTCTCACTCGCTCCGCAACTACCATAAACACTGTTCAAACCTGTCAGTGCACATACTAACTTCTACTTTCATTTTACAATTACCACAGAAATTTGGATTTTATTTAAATTTTTATTTCAGATATTTGGAAAAAACACTGAGAGCCATTTTTAAACAACACAAAAACACTCTTGCATTGAAAACATATTTAGCATGAAAAACAGTCAACTTCTCTTCAGTTGAAACTCACTTTTAGTGAAAATGCATTTGGTAACCCATTAAACTACAAGAGATATGCTACTTTTCATTCTCAAATAGAATATATTGAAGTACCAATTAGCATCTATCTGAATAGAGCAGGAATTCAAAAGACAAATGTATAATGCATTTGCTAACAGCCTGGGACAGCTCCTGGACACAAGTGCCCCTTTTCTGGAGATACCCAGGAGTACTGTCTGTTGAAGTAACTTGGTGGGGTCACACAGAAGATAAATAAAGGCTGGGAGAATCAAACCACGTATTAGAGGAAAGAAGATCTTCAACAGCTTAGAGCCTTACTCATCTGTACCAAGTGCCATACATACTACTGCTGTCCAAATACAGTATATTTCACCCAAGTGCCTGCAAAAACAAACTAAATTAAAAAATGTATTAATTGTTAAAATATTAACATTAAACTTAGACTTTATGTTGTCTAATTTATTTGCAGCCAAATAATAAACACACCATCAGCAGTAATAAAACCAATGATCACATCCAAAGAACATGGCTCATATGATGATGCTCTTACTTACTACAATCAGTTTCTTTCCTGTACGCCATAACCACTCTGGTTCATATGCAGTTACTAGACTTGCAATCTAGGATACCACAGAGCGGCCTAGTCCAAATTTCCAATTGCCCCAAAGCACTATCTCATTAATTAACTTGACAAGAGCATAAATATGAGACAAAATCAGAGATGTGCTGCAAAACTGGAGAAAGATAAGAGCAGACTAAAAAATCATTTAAAAGGTTAACAAAACAACCGGTTTTACATCAATGTGATTTTTTTTTTTGACTCACATAAACTATCATTGACTGACTGGAATCCTTAGTGAGTTACCTAAAAAAAAGATGATGATGATGGTGGTGACAGTAATTGAGGTCTGGCAGCTGGTGTGGGGATTAAGTCTCTTGCCTCCTGTAGTTAGGATGTAGGGCTTGAGTCTGTGTGACACTGAACATGCAGATCCAGACAATGAAAGAAAGAAAATGAAACTGTTTACATCATGCCAAGGAGGTGAAGAGTAGTTTGGATGCCAAATTTAAAGTTGTAGGAGGAAAACGTTTTTAATTTAATTTTTCCATGGCCAGGTTCCATTGCCAGCACCAAGCCCTTGGCAACAACCTAGGCCGCCTTGTGCTGGATCCAGTCCTGTTAAGTCTAGAGGTCTGAGTATCATACAGTCACAGGAAATAGAAGACAATTCAGTCACAAGACCATTCAAATCTTACCTATATGCTATATCCCCTTTCCAAGAAAGCCAAGGCAGGTCCAGTCATCCACAGTTAATATGAAGGATGAAATAACATTCCCCTACTCTTTTTGATAAGTAACTTGAGATCATCTACATGCACTTAAGCTACCACCAAGTCAGGTAGATGGGGCCTCAGTTTAATGTCTCTTCCATGCTGTACTGTAAAGTCAGTACTGGAAATGAATCCAAATATCTGGTGCAAGAATAGAACATCACAGCCTTCTCTTCTTCCAGCACCAAATACTAGTGCTATAATTCTTGAGACACTTAAAAGCTTAAGTCACCTAAACTTAACATCTAATAAATGCCAGGTAGAATCCAAAGCCTTTAAATTTATGTAGATCACAGATATATTGAGGTCAAAGGCACTGTCAACATACCATGAAAAATACAGTAATTTAGTTGCAATAGCTCTGCACTGCTTAATAAAAGAAAGCAACTATATTTAAGGTAAATCTTACAAATACCACACTGGTGCAGTCATACCAAACTCATAGTATGTTAGTGAATATTTGTGGTCATTACAGCTGATCTACGGAAAATGAACTCCAAAGACATTTTGATAAAATGTGCTGATACATATCTGACTTTACTACTTACCATTTTCTAAGAGCTATGAATTTGCAACATTGGGTAATGTGCGTGTGTGTGTGTGTGTGTGTGTGTGTGTGTGTGTGTGTGTGTGTGTGTGTGTGTGTGTGTGTGTGTGTGTGTGTGTAGGGTAGGGGAGCGGTACTATATATCAGATAAATGCGGTGTCGCTTATGTCGCACACAACTACTTATGAAAAAAATTAGTGATTATGTTTTCTAGAGTACATAAGTCATCATGATTAAGAGTTAAAACATTACAAAGATATAGACAATGGGTGTGGACAGAGCATTTCAGAATTTTTTCTAAGCTGGCACCTACATGGTAGGTATGGATAATGTTGGTGTTTGAATGGCTGAGGAAGCTAACCTGAATGTTGAATCATACATTTTTTTGTCTGTCTAATTAACTGTTAGTTCTAGCAATTGGTCATGCTGTGTGTTATTCATTTGCTGAATGACAACCTGTAGTAAAGTCACTATGTGTGATGATAATCATCCAGTCATCTGTGTACTGGACCAGTGTTATCAGTGGTACAAGTTTCAAGGAAATATACATATAATTTATAAAAACGGAAAAAAAAACTGAAGAACCAATTACAAATCCTGGAGAAACATCATGCTGTGCTATCTGAGCACGTGACAGTGTAAGGGGTCTAGTGAAGTTTCTCACTTAACACCATGCAAACTATTGTTTAAGTAACTAGAAAACTAGTTGTTGTGATGTCTTTGTTAACTAATCAGATGATTTCAAATGTGATTAGAGAGTGTTCAGTAATATCAAAGGGCTTATGTAAAGGAAAAGTTCTGCAGCTAACAGCTTACCACGTGTTACAAGTTAGTGATGGCAGAGCAATGAATGCACAACAGTAGCAATACTAAAAGCATGTTATGGTGAAGAAAGGTGGTTGTACTCTGAAAGTTACTGTATGGTTTGTATATGGAATGCTTTCCATCATCATTTCACCGATATAGGCAGCTATAGGATAAAACTTTCGAAGAATATTTTTAGTATCTCCTTTCAAGAAATGAATAATTATTGGTAAATTCTTAATTATATGGATTTAAGCCAATAATTTGACACTCAGGTTTGGAACTTTGGAAGTCATTCATAAAGGGTCGAGATCCTTAATGCTTATTTTTTATTTCTAAGAAAATGACGGATGCTTTATTATAAAATGGGTTTTAAGGAAAATGGGAAATGCAGATACAACTCAAACGGGAAACAGTGATAGAATTGTACTTTTAAAGTAGAAAAGTCTTAAAAAACTGAGGTTGAGAAGGCCATTTGAAAATAAATTTTACCAGATAATATATATTTTTGTGTGGTAGACTGGAAATTACTAAAGTAGTGTTGATTAGATTTTTAGAATATATATTTTAGCAATGGTTTCCAGCTTGTCTATTATTTTGTAGGGGGAATTTGGTTCCAATGACCCATAGCCTGTTGGTATTCAGATGTTAAGGTTTTATAAAAGGAAAAGGGAAGTGAAAAGAAAATAATCTGGAGGCATGTTTAGCTTTTTGTTTTACTAATGGTTAACTATACTATTATGACTGTTTTTCTAAGGTAAACTGAGCCTAACAATTTCCTTTTCTATTATTTCTTAATTTATTACATTTTATTACTGAATTTTCACTACAGTTGAAAGAAGTATATTTATATTCAAACAGTATGCTATATATCCTGTTGTTCCAATGTAGATGAGCCACACTTTTAAATATGGCCCACTGTTGTAATTCTGGCATTCATAAGTATGACACTGGAGTTGCAAAAGGAAAAAAAAAAAAAGAGTCTGAAAATACAGGAGAACTGTGATTATTTAACATCACTGTTCTCTTCAACTTTTTTTTTGTGGGGGACAAGACCTTCTACAACTGCTCATATCCCCCCCGACCTTATATATACCATCTCTGCAAATGCCATACTTCTGATAAACATGAACATTCTAAAAAATGGTAGCTTTGGACTTAATAATATATGTAAGCCCGCATTTTCATTAATTCCATGATGTTATTCCAGGACTTGCACTAATGAGTCTTGGAATGTAAAATGCTGCTATTAAATATATTTATTTCTGTTAATCACTCTAGAAAAGATGGTGCATGTGCTGCTCAGATATGTCAAGCAAATACAATTTGGGAGAGCATGCTGTTAGAGATAGTGTTTAAAACAAACAAACAAGCAAAACGGCTGTATTCTCCTCGTAGAAAATTTTATTATGTAAGTGCTTTCATTTGAATCAATTTCCAAACTTCCTCAGACAGTTCTTGTATTTGGTGCAGCAGTTTATATCTACATTCTAATGGGAGACGTCATTGACTCAATCAACACATTAAGAAATGCAGTCAGTAAAATATTAAAGGTACACATCCCAAATTATATTTGCATTGCTAACCTATGTGTTAATGAATAGTATTTAAAAAAACAAAATAAAGTCATTACATATATTAGTTACCTTGCAATGCATTAAACACAATACATATATATAAAAAAAAAAAAACACACATACATATCCAAAAGAACATTAAAAACCAACCAACAATCCTCCAAAATCATATTCTTGTGCTTTTATGGGTGGAAACTATTTACCTATCTAATTGCTTAAGTTTCAAAGTGCACATAATAGAGGCATATTCATTAAGACCTGGGAAAATATGTGCAAAAGTTCAAATCTGCCATAAAAGCTCATTTTCCTCTAACTTGAGGGCCCATGGCCCCCCTCTTTTATTGTATTGCTCCTGATGTAAAATAGAAAAACAAAATTTATGAGTAGGGAATTCCAATATGTGCCTAGCCAATGCATTAGTTGTATTTCCTTTATTTATATTGGAAAACTAAAAAACTGTTCCAAACCAAGACCAAAAGACACGGACACCAAAGGTTAGTGCTTTCATTCACTTTAATATGCTGTGAACTTCATCAGAAAAAAAAAATAGTTAAAATGGGCTTAAAATGCCCAGTATTTCTTTTTGTTGTTACTTCTTTACAAATTTGATCAAATAAACTGATTGGATAACCGCTAATATTGAACATATTTCTAAGTAGGCTAAATTCCTTATAAAAATCATCATCCAAGGAAACCATCCTTTCAGCCCTTACTATCTGCCCTTTCATTACTGCTTTGTTGGATTGTTGGTTGGTTTTTAATGTTCTTTTGGATACGTATGTGTTTTTTTTTTATATATATTGTTTTTAATGTATTGCAAGGTAACTAATATATGTAATGACTTTATTTTGTTTTTTTAAATACTATTCATTAACACATAGGTTAGTAATGCGAATATAATTTGGGATGTGTACCTTTAAAATTTTATTGATTGCATTTCTTAATGTGTTGATTGAGTCAGTGACGTCTACCATTAGAATGTAGATATAAACTGCTGCACCAAATACAAGAACTGTCTGAGGAAGTTTGGAAATTGATTCAAACGAAAGCACTTACATAAAAAAATTTCTACGAGGAGAATACAGCTGTTTTGCTTGTTTGTTTGTTTTAAACAGTTTTGTCGTTTGTGAGTTAGAAATTGTGTTATTGTGTTCTCTTTGTATTCCCTGCACCCCATCTCGAATGCAATTATGAAAAGATTTCCCTGATGAGACTCTTAGTCATTCTAATATATTGCCAGAGGACCCAACTATATAACAAAATAAAGTAGCATAAAGCAAATCACATTTAAAGACTTAACAAATCAATTCCCCGTGGTTCTGGTACTGGTGGCGCTGTAGTTGATGTTAAAGGATGACCATCATGCAGACCCTTATTTTAACAGAGTTCAGAGAAGTAAGGTTCTCTACATATAACTGATGTTACTTAGAATAAGAAATACAAGAAGCAGTCCCTGTAAACCTGACATAATGCAATAAAATGTGAACTAAGTGACTACAAACATGAATGCTAATAATTTGCAATAGGGATTATTTTCAGAGAAGTGTGCCTGAATAAATGAAGGCATGATTTTCATGACCTGTTACTCCTGAGACTTATATAAGCTATATTATTGTCACAGATGCATCATGGCCAGAGGATATACTAGGAAGATGTCTGAAAAAAATGCAGAAATATCGTCTTCATATATAAGACTTGAAATAATTAAATGTATTTATAAAGGATAAAAATGAGTAGTTTAGAGGGAGATGCTGAAATCAGTAAGGTAAATAATAATAGAATAGTGGCTGTGTTTTGTTTCCTTTATATATTTCTTGAAGAATTTACAAGGAACTCTTTCTGCCTAAACACATACACACACACACATACACACACACACACACACACACACACACACACACACACACACACACACACACACACACACACACACACACACACACACATATAGTCAGTGCCAGGAGATGTGCTGTCACCACCAAACCCACTGACATTGGCTACAACATCATCCCAGGTGTGCATTCGGTAGGTTTGGTCAGCCACAGAGACAATGCCTGGGGAGATGGAGAATTGAGAGTAGTACCTATTCCTCACATCAGAAGACCTGAGTTTCTGAATGGATGTTTTAGAAGTTGTTCCAGGACCAGCAGTGAAATTCTGCTTTCACTTATTTTTAAGCCTTCCTCTGTTGGTATGGAAAAAATAGTATTAGCAGTTGTGCTTATACATGGCTGTGCCATATCCATATAACACCAGACCTCTGCCCCCACCACACATGCACACACACACACACACACACACACACACACACACACACACACACACACACACACACACACACACACACACACACACACACACACACACACACACACACACACACACACACACACATACACACACACATGCAAAACAACACAGGCACAGATTTGTTTGCACAATCATGCACACACGCACACATGCACATGCGCGCACGCAGAAATGTGCACACAAATACACAGAGAAACACAGAAAGACACACGCACAAACATGCATGCACACACATGCGCACACATCCACACACATACACAAACACATTTAAGGACTCCTATACCTCTGACTTATAAATCTAAATACTGAATATCTTGATAATACATAACCTGAAATCATGTAGTTGGAAGACCTTCTCATTTCACTTTGTGTTCTTTACACTGATGCAGTAAGGAACACACAGAAATATGATAGTGAACTGGCTTCCTTGGCACATGCTTCCCAACTTGCCTGTTGTGACCCAAACCTAGACCTAGGTGGCAAGGTATATATATTTATTTATTTACACTTTGGTGACCAAGTTCATCCCACTAAGCCAATGGCTTTGTTTCACTGGAGTCACAAGGTGTTATTCCTAAAGACTAGGGGAAATTTCATCAGGGCACCAAAGAACTTCCCCTATTCTTTTCAATAAGTACCATGGGATTTTTTGCATCCAGCTGAGCTGTCACCAGCTCAGAATGCTGGGGCCTCGGTTTAACATCTCATCTGAAGGACAACACATTCAGGACTGCAGGATCCCTTATGCTGCACTACAGTCTAAGTACTGGAAAAAAAGTCCATCTATCCAGTATGAAAATATAATCCAGCTCACAGTCTTCTGCACCAAAGGAGGTTGGGTGTTACCTGTTGCGGTTCTGAGATTGCATTACTATACTTTCAACCTAGAAAATGAAGCCATTGCCCCCTTTTGATCCCTACACCATACAAAATGCTGGTTGCTGTAGACTGCATTAGCTTTCCCACCACAACACGTTATGTAGTATTCGAGTTTATATGTGAACTTGATTACTAATGACATAATGTCTCTCTTTCTTTAGAAGTTGAAATATTAAAGGCATAAATGAGCTATGGAGTAGTGCCTTGTAATCCCTTTTCTAGTTCAGTAACTTTCCAAGATAATCAGTTAAAAGACTAAATGACAGATGTTGAGAAAGACAAAAGGAGAGCAACTCT